>NW_017726718.1:0-2875 GCF_001865875.1 Lupinus angustifolius | reverse complement strand
TCCCCTTTTTGATGATGACAAACACTACATCAACTTCATCAATTGAACTAACAATTGTTTGATGAATTAGCTTGAAGATTGTTGGCATGATTGATATGATGCGCAAATATATCGGAAGTTGTTATTACGATCAACCTGCACAATCAAGAAACAACAAAGCAACCTTTCTCCCCCTTTTGACATTATCAAAAAGATAACCCAGGTCATAAAAGTCTTGTAAGAGATATTAGTTAATCATAAAACAAAGTTAATGAATTAATTTGGGTTTTAACAGATTAACCTGTTTCATTTTTCGGTAAATTGAACAAATGCGCTTGATTTGACAGAAAAAATAGCTAATAGGTAATGAGAAGTGCATACAAGATTTAATCAAATATTAAGCAATTTTAGCAACATCAAATCTCATGTGATCAAGAACCATTCACGAAAGCAGATAAGCTATTCGACATAATTAAACATTTAAGAAAGACATGTCCATTATGCAAGCATTTAAAACTTGGAATGATTAGACATATATGTGATACAACCACTTGTTAGCATAAGCACTTGGTAGCATTTCGATAGGCAATTTTCATTTTAAAGTATATTTCAATCATTCAATTATAATGCATAATTAAGACACGTTCAAGATTCATGCAAAAACACATTTTATTTAACATAATTAACAAGGTTCAATATATTTACCTTGCTTACCTTTTGGAGATAGGTCAACTTGTTAGGTGATACCACTTGTTAGGTGATACTAGATGAAAAGTTTGATGATATGATGTTTGAATGGCTTATTTGACATTCAAGTGCGTTGCTCCCCCTTTCAATGTTCTTCCCTTTATTTTCTCCTCCTCAATTATTTAGAGAAGTATTCTTGGTAGGTAGCATAGTACGGAAGCTCAATTAACAACCTTTGACATTAACTTTTCTCTTTAATAACCTTGATCTACTCACCAACCTTGTGCCTAGAACATCTTTTGATTTATCCCTTGATGATCAAATGTCCTTTGGCACACCTGCAAACACAAATCACTTGTCTCTTTCGGGTACCCAAGTTATTTTGGGTCCCTTCTTGTTAGTAACTAAGGGATCTTGCCCTTTCTTTACCCAAACATATTTGCCACTTGGCACACCAAATTTTCTAATAAAGCATGTAGTGCATGTGTGACCATGTGTACCACAATAGAAACAAGTAGGCATGTTATTATTTGACTTCTTATGCATATGAACTATTGGATTTCTATATGGTCTTTTCTTAGGTTCAGGTTTATACCCAATTCCAGTTCGGTTACCAACGTTTCTTGTATTAGCAAGCAATGTGTTGAGGTTTTCTTGACTATATGTGAGCTTTGAAAATTTTTGTTTTAAAGCAGAATTTGCATTATTTAGATTCTCACAATTATTACATACAGAGGGTTGGCATAATTTAGAAGTAGAGCAATCACATGAGGCACATGCATAGATAAGATCAAGAGTTTCATTTTCAAGTTTAAGTTCATCTAATTCCTTTTGAATTTCAATTATTTTCTTTTCATGCAAGCAGAAAACTCTTTTTCTATCTATATTTATTTTAATAATTTTCTTTAACTCCTCACGCATACGACATAAGCTGTATATAATTCATCATATGGAGGAGAGTCACTAGAGCATGATGAAGTATAGGAATTTACCTCAATAGAATCATCTTCATCATTAGATGTGCACTCCTCATGCACTTGTGCTATAAGGCATACCTTTAAATTTTTCTCCTCATCGGATGAGCTTGAAGTCGAATCTTTCTCGGAATCGTCCAGAACAATGTATGCTCCTTTTGACTTGGACATTCGAGAGTTGATCTTCTTTTTCTCGACTTTCTTGAGGTAGCTCGGGCACTGGTGCTTCATGTGGCCCAATTTTCCACACTCATAGCAAGTGAAGCCTTCTTTGGGAATCTTGCTTTTCTTGGTCGAGGTTTTGGCTTCTTTCTTGAGATTCTTGATCCCTCCTTTCTTCTTGAGATACTTCTTGAATTTTTCAAATAGGAGAGTCAAGTCTTCATCGGAATCAGAATCTGAACTGGGATCTTCACTTTCTTCATTTTCTTGAAGTCTTGTAGCCTTGAGTGTGATTCCATTCTTGTCTGATTCTTTATTTATTGTCAAGCGCCCTAACTCCATTTCATGTTCTTGGAGTTAACCAAACAAAGTAGCTAATGGCATGTTGTCTAAGTTCTTTGACTCCATTATTGCGGTTACCTTTGGTTGCCATTTCCTGTCAAGACAACGCAAAACTTTATTAGACAAATCAGCATTAGTAAAAAATTTATCAAGAGCGACCAAATGATTTACAACATGAGTAAAACGTTTTTGCATATTACATATAGATTCATTAGGAAGCATGCGAAATAACTCATACTCATGCGTAAGCGCATTTAGTCTAGCGCGCTTAACTTCACTCGTGCCTTCGTGGGTAACTTACAAAGTATCCCACATTTCTTTTGCATTAAGGCACTGCGAGACTCTAAAGAATTCGTCATAAGATAAGGCCGAAGTAATAATGTTCTTGGCCTTAAGGTCATGTTGGACCTTTCTTTTCTCAATATCCGTCCATAAGCCTTTTGGATTTTCTTTAAACTCGCAATCCACCATATGAAGTGGAATAGATGTTGTGGAACGAAAGGGCCGTTGACTACGGATTCCCAAATATCCGAGTCTATGGCTTCAATAAAAATTTGCATGCGCACTTTCCAGTAGGCATACCCTTCATCACTGAATATTGGTGATCTATTAATGGATGACCCATCACCACCAAATGGGTTTGAAGAACCCATTCCTTTTTCCCCTTAGGATCACGAATATGCGGTTGAGCTAGCTCTTCGTACTAGCTCTGATACAACTTGTTAGGTATC
>NW_017726717.1:0-6178 GCF_001865875.1 Lupinus angustifolius | reverse complement strand
CGATTAACGTGATTCAAAATCATAACTGATTCTGTTTTTCAATTCTAACAACTTAACAATCATTTAGGTTAATCGATTAACGTAAGCCTTAATCGATTAACAGCATTTAAAAACGTGTTCCAGTAGCAACCACTTCTCACAGCAGTTGGGTTAATCGATTAAAGGATTGGTTAATCGATTAACAGTAAATAAAATGTGTATTTTAAAATAGAAAACATGAAATACGTTATGCACTTAGATAATACATGTTTAACACTTAGTTTTATGCCTAGAATGCACATATACATGTATTTATGTAATGCATGAACATATTATGAATGACATATCTCAAGGATGAAATGATTTAAAAGATTTATGCATATGAGACATGTATTAGGTGCCCTAAGCCTTGACTCAACTTAAACTAGATTCTAGTCTAAGCCTAGTACCAATTAAAGACTTAAGCACGTTGATTTGTTGATGATCTTCAAGCTCTTTTAGGCACAAGTTGTCCTCATCAAAACCATGACATATTAGGAGAGGTTTCCAAAGTGTTCCTCTTGACATGCACACTTTCATACTTATCTTAAATGTTTATTCTTAATTATATGTTGAAGATGTAAGCGCGCATGAATGCAAGATTGAAGAGGCAAGCATGCATCACATAATGTTTTGACAAAGACAAAGAACACACAAAGCTTGATGAAGACAAAAGAGTGAAGAAGGCAAAGGATTGACAACATGCATAAATGTTGAAGGACAAGCTTGAGAAGATGAGCAAACCAACAAACAACAAAGTATTAACTAAAGTCAAGACTCAAGAGTATACAAGGCAAAACATGCAAAAGAAAATCTAGGTGTTAAGTATTGTTTATATCTTTATTAGATCCTAATTTGCTTGCTTAGTATGAGTCTAGGCTAGGATGTACCCCAATGAAAGTCTCACAAGCTAAAATCAATCATATCTAAAATGAGACTTACATGCATACATACATGATTTACATACACACACACACACACACACACACACACACACACACACACACACACACACACACACACACACACACACACACACACACACACACACACACACACACACACACACACACACACACACACACACACACACACACACACACACACACACACACACACACACACACACACACACACACACACACACACACACACACACACACACACACACACACACACACACACACACACACACACACACACACACACACACACACACACACACACACACACACACACACACACACACACACACACACACACACACACACACACACACACACACACACACACACACACACACACACACACACACACACACACACACACACACACACACACACACACACACACACACACACACACACACACACACACACACACACACACACACACACACACACACACACACACACACACACACACACACACACACACACACACACACACACACACACACACACACACACACACACACATACATGATCATATGTTTTGAATGCATTTAAAAAGTATTTTTTTTAAATCATGCTGCATTAAAGACATGCATCATTAGGTTATAAATCTTGTAGGAGATTCATTCATAATTTGAAATGTGTTTTAGAAAACTGTTAATCAATTAACAGTTGTGTAAATCAATCAACCCTTGGACTGAACACGTTAATCGATTAAATGGTGAGTTAATCGATTAAGGTGATTAAGTTGATAACTATTTATGTTTTCTGTTATTTTGAAGAAACCTGTTAATCGATTAAGACTCAACATAATCGATTAACTGCAGCTAAAAATAGAACAATATATTAACCCAAGTTTTTCATATTAGTTCATGACTTAACTTTGAGAAAAGTTCAGAGGGTTAGAACACATTTTTCGAAAACAGAGAGTTTACACCTTATTGATAAAATCTAGAGCTCACACTTTCATATCTTTTAGAAAGATTTTCTAAGTATTCTTTTGAGAAAAGAAAAGCGTGAATCTTTACAAGATACCTATTGAGCTTTCATTGTCAAATTTGTGAAAAATAAACCCGCATTGTATTTCTGTATTTGCGAGATCTTTTAGGGGTTCTTAGATTCGTAGAAGATTATAAAATCTGCATATTGAGGTGCATATGTAACTTGAAGAATTATTGTTAGACTTAGGCAATAACACATTCTCTTGGTGTGTTGTATCACCAAAGAAAGAGAATACGTTTGGGAAAACCCTAGCTGCAGTTAGGTACGTCTCTTCGCGATAAGCAAGAGGTCTTTGTTGTAAGCGATACTTAGGTTGGGGCTAGAGTCGCGAACGGTGAGGTATCCTAGTAGGCGAGCTTTGTAGTCAAACCAAAATGGGGGTTTAAGATCCAAGAAAGGAGCATCTTGATTCTTGTATAGGAATTGTGTTTGTAAGAAACATTGAAGATTCCATAGTGAAGATAAAATCTCTCAAGATCAGAAGGGGAAGCCTGGATGTAGTTTGTGGTGAACAACAAACGAACTAGGATAAAAAGCTGAGTCTTCTTCTTCTTTCCCTTATCTTTTTACATTTTCGCATTACTTGATTTACTTAACTTGATATTCATATAATTCTCTGATACTTGTATATTCTGTATAGTGCATTTACTATTCTTAATTCTCTATATAATTGCATGTAAGTTTGGTTGAATCTTGGTAATCTTGGATGACAAAAAGAATTTTGTTTACGCTATAATTGAACTAGTTAATCGATTAAGTGGTTTAGATAATTGATTAACATTAGATGATTTAATCGATTATGTTTGTCTTTAATCAATTAAATAGTGTGTTAATTTGTATAATTTTTGTGTTTATCGAGCGACGACAATTGTGTACTGTATCATCTATTCACCCCCTCTAGGTGAGTGGCAGAGCCCGTGAGACCTAACAAGTGGTATCAGAGCTAGTACGATCGTTCTAGCTTAGCCGCTTTGATTGTTGATCCAAGGCACTTTTTACCATGGGCTCTTCTAACCCGTTTAGCGACGATGGCGCGTCCATCGACTGCCCTCCGACTTTCAGTGACGAGGGGTATGTCTAATGGAAAATCCGGACGAGTCTTTTTTTATTGAGGCCATTGATACAGAAATTTGGGTTTCTGTAGAATATGGATTTTAAATCTTCATGTGGTTGTATTTCTAATTTAAATGTGACATTCATGTGTGGAAATTGCATGTTCATGAAAAATGAACATAAATGTCTTAAATTATAATCTTGCTAATTTCACATTTAGTTATCACAATTTAAACAACTTACTTGCTTCATATGAAAATGATGGAATTAAATCTAGTTTGGAAGATATGCAAGCAAATAACACTTTTCACAAAGAATAAAGTAAATGTTCTGAAAATTTCACATCTTGAATCCCCTACCTATTTCCATTGTGGATTGTATGGTCATACTTTAAATGCATGTAATATTAGAATGCATGTAATATTAGAATGCATGATATTCCAAATGGAAAGTGTATATGAATTACAAAGAAATACAATCCCCGAGCTACTAAAATCAAGGGACCCAAGTTTAGTTTGGTATCCAAGAAGAGCAAGTAATTGTGTTTTGTAGGTGTGCTTAAGGACATATGGACTTCAACTTTCATTATGGACAACAAATGTCTTAGGCACATAAAAATGTGAGAAAATCAAACTTCTTTGCCCTATCACCAAAGGAAAGGAGCCTACGACACTTATGAGCAACTTGTCATCACAAATGCTTGAAGAAAGGAAGCATTGTACAACAAAGGTAAAACAAAGTATCGCTTCCTAACTATAAGTACTACATACTTTAAGTGTTATAAATAAATTCTAAAATTAAATCCTAGCAAGGCCATAAACTCAAAAATCATGAATTCCCCTATAAATCATCTTTAGGCCTAATGCTTTGTATGTTAAATTTACATGCTTTTAAATGCAAACATAATATTATTGAACAAGTATAAGAATCTCTTAATCATGTTTTGATTAATAAGTAAATGTAGAAATACCATTTAGGATTTTCTAATCATGTTGAAGCACAACAAGTTAAATATCACATTAATGCAATCAACCAAAACTATTTCTCTTGGAAAGCCTATAAGAATTTAATGTTTGATTAAGCCATCTCCAAAAGAGGTGAGGAAAGGTATGCTTACTGTTTTGTAGGGACTAATGAGGATAAATGCTTCAAGAATTGATATTCTATGCAAGAAAAAGACAAGAATCAAGAATGGAAGACAGGCCAAAGAAAACGTCAAAGAATGACAAACTTCCAACATCTTGATAAGAATGAGGTAAAGCGTATGAGGTAACCAAATATAGTGATAAATATTGCTCTATAATGTCTAATCACATGTTACATCCGATATATTACCTAAGTGTCTGAATGCATGTTAGACATCTAGATAATCCTAAATAAGTTCACTTATCGCCATTATATGCATGTATTCTTAATTGTAAAATGCATTCTTGTTTGAATATGCTTTCATGCTCTTTTGACTCCATGTTAAGTGAACATTAGGTATTTAGAATAGATCGATATCTTAGAGTCTTAGCAAACCTATAAACTAATTCAAACTGTGTCAAAATCTGTTTTTGTGACGTATTTAATCGGCTGTTCTGTGTTTTAATCGATTCCCTAGGCCTTTTCAAATTGTCTTAATCGATTAATTGTTCCCTTAATCGATTACTTGGGCTAAAATGTTTTTAAAATCTTAATCTAATAAGCTGGAATATAATGGACTAACTATGTTAAAATTTTAACTCCATTAATCGATTAACACATAGGTTAATCGATTAATTGTAGTAATAAAACAGATTCTGCAACAGTTCTAGGTTATGTTCCTTCAAACCCTAACCTCGTAAAATCTGTCTTCTTGTGTTAAATTGATATTAATCCTCAAACTCAGATTAGACCCAATAAATTTTCCGCAACCACCTCCTAGCTAGCTTAGGATGTCTAGTGTATCCTAGTTAGTTGCTAATTTTAGGAATTTTTTGGTTTGTGTAATATTTTGATTGTTGCATTGTAATTTGCCAAACTCGTTTAGTTTGTTTTTTGTGCTTTGACTTGAACAATGTAATGACATAACATGCTATGAATGAATTGGTTTTGTGCTGATAAAATCGAATGGTGTACTACTCTTATTACTTTTGTAAATCACTTGATCAATGGATGAAAAAAAATGTTAGAAACTTTTAAATCTATTTGCATTGATCTAACTGCGTTTACTTTCTACCAACAAGTGGTATTAATTCGCAAGTGGTATCAAAAGTGGTATATACATAAGTAATATAAAACAATTGGCATCTGTATAAAACAAGTGGTATGAAACCTGTGATATCAAACTGTATAAATTTCTGCTATAGCATGTGGCCTAAACTGAAATCTGCCATATCAGTAGATTTAATCGATTAACCGTAGGCCATAATCGATTAACCTACACCTAAAATGCAATTTTAGGCAAAATTAAATCACTCTTAATCGATTAAGTACATATGTTAATCGATTAACCTTCAGTAGAAATTGCATTATTTATTTCTTCTTTTGGCAATATACTTTCATATATGACTTTGCTTTTTGATCATTCCAAAAGGGGGAGAAAGGTTATTGCTTATATTTCGCAGGACTTCAAAGAGAAGATAAGTTGAGGATTCCACAACGAAAAAGAATAAATCACCCAATGCTCAAATTGAGGGGGAGCAAGAGGGAGAAATGCGCATCAACTTACAAGAACAAGGCAAAACAATTTGATAGTCATCAAGCAAATCCAACAAAGAATTGTTAGATCCAACAAGTTGTTAACAAACGTCAACAAGTGTATGTCTTATGTCAACAAGTGTTTGTCATAATCAGAAATGGGGAGATTGAAGATGTAAGCATGCATGAATGTGAGATTGAAGAAGCAAGCATGCATCACATATTGTTTTGATGAAGACAAATGACACACAAAGGTTGATGAAGACAAAAGAGTGAAGAAGGCAAAGGATTTATAACATGCATAAATGTTGAAGGATAAGCTTTAGAAGATGAGCAAATCAACAAACAACAAAGTATCAACTAAAGTCAAGACTCAAGAGTATACAAGGCAAATAATGAAAAAGAAGATCTAGGGGTTAAGTATTGTTTATAGCTTTATTAGATCCTAACACGCGCACACACGCACGCGCGCGCACACACCCCCACACGCA
>NW_017726716.1:0-15595 GCF_001865875.1 Lupinus angustifolius | reverse complement strand
CCAGCCACACTCACACCCCCAGCCACACCCACACCCACACACACACACCCACACGGGTGAATCTTTATAAGATACTCGTTGAGCTTTTATTGTCAAATCTATGAAAAATAAACTTGCATCGCACGCATTGTATTTCTGTATTTGTGAGATCTTTTAGGGGTTCTTAGATTCGTTGAAGATTGTAAAATTTGTACATTGAGGTGCATATGTAACTTGAAGAATTATTGTTAGATTTAGGCAATAACACATTCTCTTGGTGTGTTGTATCACCGAAGAAAGAGAATAGGTGTGGGAAAACCCTAGTTGCGGTTAGGTATGTGTCTTCACGAGAAGCAAGAGGTCTTGGTTGTAAGCGATACTTAGGCTGAGGCTAGAGTGGTGAACGATGAGGTATCCTAGTAGGCGAGCTTTGTAGTCAAACCGAAATGGGGGTTTAAGATCCAAGAAAGGAGCGTCTTTATTCTTGTATTGGAATTTTGTTTGTAAGAAACATTGAAGATTCCATAGTGAAGATAAAATCTCCCATGATCAGAAGGGGAAGCCTGGATGTAGTTTGCAGTGGGTAGCAAACGAACCAGGATAAAAAGCCGAGTCTTCTTCTTCTTTCCCTTAGCTTTTTACCTTTTTGCATTACTTGATTTACTTAACTTGACATGCATATAATTCTCTGATACTTGCATATTATGTATAATGTATTTACTGTTCTTAATTGTTTGTATAATTGCATGTAAGTTTGGTTGAATCTTGGTAATCTTGGATGACCGAAAGAATTCTGTGTATGTTGTAATTGAACCAATTTATCGATTAAGTGGTTTAGATAATCGATTAACAGCAGATGATTTAATTGATTAAGTTTGTCTTTAATGAATTAAACAGTGTGTTAATTTGTATAATTTCTGTGTTTATCGAGCGATAGTAATTGTGTATCATATCACCTATACGCCCCCCTCTAGGTGAGTGGCAGAGCCCCGTGGGACCAAACATATGTGTGCTTCATTCTACTCATAATATGCCTACTTGTATTTGAAATTTCTTAAACCCTCTTTTCTATGTTCAACCTAGAGTTTTCCTAAAAACTTCATTTTTGATCCGATTTGTGTGATTTTTGAGTCGTTTTATATCACATTTTCAATTCTAAACACTTCTATTCCATAGATTTCGTGTTTAGTGGTTCCAATAAAAAAAAAACCCAAATCTCTCAAAACTCAAAACCTAACCCTTCAAAAACTGCAAATCTATGGCGTCATCATCAAGAGCTAAGAAGCAACGTACCGGTTTGTCCCAAAGAAAGCAAGGAACTTCATCTTCTGAGGCTAGTCCTTTGGACTTGGTACGTCTTCTTGCAAATGATGTTCAATGCAAAACATTCTCAGAGCATTTTCTTGGACGCTCCGTTTTCGCTCCTAAATGTGGTAGTGTTAGTAACTTTGAGTTTGAAGATTTTGATTTCCCTACTCTTCTAAGGCAACAAGATCTTTTTGATTTCTGTGAGGAATCAAAAGCCTATTATCCTGAACTTGTAAAAGTGTTTTACTGTAACTTGAACTTTAGGAAAAATCGTCTTACATCCTATGTTAAAGGAAAAGAAATTATTTTGGATACTAAGACCTTTAGTTCAATTTACTGTAACATATCTTTTCAAGGTAGCATCAAAGATTTTGGTCTTGCATGTGATTGGGATAATTATGATAGAAAAGAGTTCTACTACTCTATGTGTAGATTCTCTAAGAGGGAAATAGAAATGTGTAAGCAAATGGCGCTAGGTGAAACTGTAAAGAGTAGAGATATCCTTGTTGTAGGAAATCTCAATCTCGAAGATCACTTGCTTCATTACTTTTTCAGCTATGTCATTCTTCCAAAATATTCAAATCATTCTCAAATATGATAGAAAAGAGTTCTACTACTCTATGTGTAGATTCTCTAAGAGGGAAATAGAAATGTGTAAGCAAATGGCGCTAGGTGAAACTGTAAAGAGTAGAGATATCCTTGTTGTAGGAAATCTCAATCTCGAAGATCACTTGCTTCATTACTTTTTCAGCTATGTCATTCTTCCAAAATATTCAAATCATTCTCAAATAAATAGAACTGCAATTTATGTATGTTCTTAAGAATAACCTTTCAATCAATTGGGCTAACACTATAATGAGACATATGTGGTATGTTCGAGAATCTCACAGCCCTCTTCCTTATGCAATCTTCATAACCAATATTCTTGAACATTTTGCTGTATCCACTGCTGGTGAATCCAAAGTCACACTTGATGCATGAGATAGCAAGATTGATGTGGATGTGATCCACAAAATGGGCTTCTTCCGAGATCTCATTGATAGACTATATAAGCATTAAAGTGATAGACAGGCTGCACCTACTGATCCTAATGTGAATGCCTCTGCCAACCCTCCTGAACAACAAACTTATGAGTTTCATATTGAGTCTTCTTCATCTATTCCCATGCCTACTAACCAGATGATCATGGATGAGTTATTCTCTCTTCAAGGCTACATCTCTAATCGTATGGATGCTCTTGACGCGCAGAATCAACAAGTCTAATTCGAACTTCAACGTCTTTCTTATAAGGTTAATAGCATGGACCTTGATGACAATAACACTGAACCTGAATCTTAGATCTTTGTTTGTCTAGGAAATTTTGTTTGTAATGTTGCATGTTTTTGGACAATTTGCTATTATTTTGTTGTTTTTGTGGTTATGGTTTGAACAATGTTTGAACATCTTTTAAATTTTATGTTATGCGATATCACTTTTATGATTACTTTTATGCTTATCATATACATATTGTATGCTATATATATCTATATTGTGCTGGACTCTTGACTTTTCTTCTTTTTGATGAAGTCAAAAGGGGGAGAAAAGTTGGGAGAATGTATTTTTTGGATAAAACATTTCAGGCACATAACCCCAAATCAAAGGTGGAGCATACAACATAGGGGGAACATACTCAAAATAAGTCAAGAATATCACAAAGTATGCTACTCTCAAAAAACTACACTGTCAAGAAGATATTGGTTTGTCATCATCAAAAAGGGGGAGATTGTGAAGAAGATCTGGCTCCTGACCTTAACAAGGTTTTGATGAAGACACCAACATCACATAAAAGAAGAAAAGGAAGAATACTTATGAAGACAATGAAGACAAAGCTTCAAGAAATTAGAATATAAGTCTTTAGGTACTTCTATCCTTATACTCTAATCTATACACGTAGTAGTAATGCTCAAAAAGTATTTTAAAAGAAAATTGATAAACACAAGTAAACATGAATTTTTTTTTCAAAATACTATGTAACAAATTACTAGATCTAAGTAACAGGTTACTGTGAAGAAGTAACAAGTTACCAAAACTAAGTAACAAGTTACCAGAACTAAGTTACAGGTTACATGAGTGAGAAACGAGTTATCCAACCAAAATTGATCTAGGTAATCGATTATACCATGTGGGTAACCGATTACACACCACGGTAAATAATTACTCAATTGGACAGAACAGTTGGGTAATCGATTAGACCATTTGAGTAATCACTTATTGCCTGTGAAAATTAATTTCTCAATTGGACAGACTTGTTGGGTAATCGATTACATGGATTACGCAATCGATTACTAAGAGCTGTTACACTAGTTTTCAGATTCAAATCATACATCTTTCAACCCAAACGAAATGATTTCATTCCAAACGAATCCTACCTTTTCATATAGGGATTATGGTTGATTGGAAAGTCTATATAAAGGCTTTGGAACTCATTTCAAAGACACACAATTTCATAACATAACTCATATTGAAATCACTCATTAAAACTACAATTTTCTGAAATACTTGTTCTACACTTGGTGCAACTTGTTCATAACTTTCAGAACTTGATTTGCAAAGTTGTCTTAAGTGTTATTGCAAGTTATTCAAACCTTGTGAGCATTAGTACTAAAGTATACATTGAGTTATTGGATTGCAAGATTTTATAACTTCAAAAACTTGTAAATGCAATCCATTGCCATTTTTAAACATATTCTTCATTCATAGTTATGAATTACTTTCTTTCACGAGGTGTGATAAGAAAAGGGGATAGAGTCACATGGAAAGGGTGTTTTCCAAAGAGTGATATAGGTGCTAGAGAGTAAGGAAGCTACAAGGGAATCTCGGGGTGAGAAATTGTAATTACTACTCTTAATATCTAGTGAAGAAATCTCTTGTGTTGCAAGAGTACTAGACATAGCCTTCGATGGACAAGAAGGTGAACCGGTATAAAAACATTTGTGTACTTTCTTCTCCCTTGTCTCCTTACATTGACTTGATTATTTATGCATATTATTTTCTGCTGCTATTAACTCTTGAATTGTGTAGAAAAATCAGTCGTAGTGTTTAAACAACTAATTCACCCCCCTCTTAGTTATCATCACAGTCTTACATCTTTTACTCTCTGACTTAATTCCCTTTCTCATCTTCAATTTCTCAATCTTCTCATATGGTATCATTGTCACCGATGGATCCTCCAAAATTTCCTAGCGTCTTGCCACCTTAATCACCACCGTTTTCTTCTCCACTGCAAGTCGTGTCGTCACCACTAGTTCTTCCATCGCCAACGATGAAACTTACTGAACAAAACTTCCTCGTGTGGAGGTATTTTTTTATTGCAACACTCACATCGAGTCGCGCTAATCGATTTGTGCATGGAATTGATATTCCTCTTCGATGATGATCGTCTCTTCAACCGTATTAATTATGCGTACTTACGGTGGGAGGAACAGGATTAGGCAATATTTTCGTGGATTCTAAACTCCTTTTTGGAAAGTCTTCAGCCTCGTGTCGTCGGTTGTACACACTCATTGCAGCTTTGGGATGAGCTCCACAACTTTTGTGGTTCTCAAACTAAGGCACGACGCATACAACTTTGATCTATCTCTCAAGGTTCTTCATCTATTTCTGCTTATTTTCTCATGATCAAGAACTTAGTCAATGCTCTTATGTTCATTGGTGCTCCTATTTCCTCCTTTGAACACATCAATTATGTTCTTGATTACGACGTGGTGGTCATTAGAGGGGAGGGCAGAGTTATCAATGTTCATTGACACTGTATTGTGACTTTTGTAACTGCCACGATCTTGATCTTGCTACTTACTATTACGCCCCCTATGGATATGGTGGCAATGCTTTCTATGCCCCTCGTTCTAGTGTTTCACATCATGGATGGTAGGGTAGATCTCATTTTCTTGGGCCACGTCAGTAGAATTTTAATTTTTAATTTTGGTATTGGGCCATTTAAATTGCAAGCCCAATATCCCTCCTCTCCATATCACTTTTATTCAGCATGTGACTTCCCTCCTTCTTCTCATTCTCGCTTTGGAGCATCTCTTCTTGGATCTAGCCCGACTCATCACTCTTACTATGAGCCACATCCTGGTGCTTTACCTTCATCACGTCAATATGCTCCTTTCTCCATGACTTCCAATATCACTTATGCTGAGAATAAGCCTGTTACTGGGTACCCTGATTCTAGAGCAACACACTATCTCACCTTTGATGCGGGTCTAATTCATGAACCAACTGAGCATTTCGAACCATAACATATTTTCATGGCTAATGATCATGGTATTCCTATTAATGCTACTGGAAATCATTTCTTTTGTCTTTCATCTAATTCTGAATTTTCTTTCTCTCTTAATAACATTCTTCATGTTCCTCACATCACCAAAAATCTAATAAGTCTCTCAATTCGCTAAAGACAATAATTGTTATTTTGAGTTTCATTCTAATGTTTGTTTTGTGAAATCTCATGGTTCTAACCAGCTTCTCTTACAAGGAACTCTCACCAAGGAGGGCCTTTATGCATTTCATGGTCTTACACCAAGCTATGTACCTAGCTATTCATTGTTGTCACATAATAATACTATTACTGTGTTTCCAAATGTAGATTCTAAAACTACTCATACTTTTGTTTCTGATTCAGACTTTTTACCTCTACATTTTATAACTTAGGTATTGCTCATATGCTTTCTTGTCCCTATGCTCATCATCAGTTGGGAACAATTGAGAGGAAACACAAGCATATAGTTGAGACATGGTTAACTCTTTTATCCCATGCTCATTTACCCTTAACATTCTGGGAGTATGCTTTTGAAGCAATTGTCTATCTTATAAATCGAATTCCTACTCCAGTCTTACAAAATGTTTCTCCATATCAAGTTTTGTATGGAAACATTCCTGAGTATTCCTTCCTTAAAGTTTTTGGTTGTGCTTGTTTTCCTTTTCTTCGACCTTATCACAGCCACAAACTTGACATTAGAAGTGATGAATGTGCGTTCCTAGGATACTCTTCTCAATATAAAGGTTACAAATGCTTGTCCTCCAATGGAAAGGTTTATATCTTTAAGGATGTTGTCTTCAATGAATATTCCTTTCCATTTCTCACCAATGCTTCCTTTACTTCCAAGCCTTCCACCTCTTCAACAGAGTGTTTCACTTCTTCACCACACACTTCTCCTACTATTTTTGTTCCCTTTACCCATACTTCCTCTTAACAACAGCCCACACCTGTCACAACCTCACCTATTGGTTCTCCTCCTTCTCCTACTGTTCTTTAGTCTTCATCACCTCTTATTGTATCTCCTTCCACTGTCACTCCTTCTTCTCAGTCTACTGTTCCAATTCTAACTATTCTAGCATCCCTTCCTTCTACTTCTAGTTCCACTCATCTTATGCAGACTAGATCCAAATCTAGATTTTTCAAACCAACTGCTCTTAAGGTTCTTTTAACTCATACTGAACCATCTAATACCAAGGCTGCCCTATCTGATCATGTTTGGAAACAAGCTATTTAAGCTGAATATGATTCATTGCTAGCTCTTGACACTTGGACACTTGTATATTTACCTCATCACAAACAAGTTATATGATACAAGTGGGACTTCAGAATCAAAGAGAACCCTGATGGTTCTATTGTCAAACACAAGGTCAGGTTTGTTGCAAAGGGTTTTCATCAAAGATTTGGTATTGATTACAGAGAAACCTTCTCCCAGTTGTTAAACCCATCACTATCAAATTTATTTTGACCTTGGCTATCACCTATGAGTGGCCTCTTGAGCAACTTGATGTCAACAATGCGTTTCTTAATGGACATCTCAAGGAAGAGGTATATATGCAGAAACCTACTGGATTTCAATATTCAGACAAGACTTTGGTATGCAAACTTAACAAATCAATCTATGGTCTCAAACAAGCCCCTAGGAAATGGTTTAAGAAGCTAAAATCCACTCTTGTCACACTAGCCTTTCTTGACAGCAAGTGCGTCAATTCTTTGTTCATACACTCATCCACATCCTACAAACTATTTGTCCTTGTGTATGTGGATGACATTATTGTTATTGAGTCATCTACCTCTCATCTTCACAAAGTGATTAGTGATCTCAGTTCTGCCTTTGCTCTCAACTTGACTATTTTCTTGGCATTGAAGTGAAGTATCTCAACAATGGGTCAATTATGATGTCTCAATCCAAATATGTTACAGATCTGCTTGAGAGGACCAACTTAGGAACAACAAAACCTGTATATGCACCCATGCTCAACAACTGCAAACTGTCCAAACAAGGAAATGATGCCTTCAATGATCCTACATTTTATAGATCTACTGTGGGGGCCCTACAACATGATATTGTAACCATACATGTCATTGCCAACAGTGTGAACAAAGTTTGTCAATTTATGAGCCAACCTCTTAATTCTCACTAGGTTGCTGTCAAAAGGATTCATATGTATCTCAAAGGCATAGTGTCTTATGGTGTTCATCTGCAAAGAGTTTGTATTTCCAAACCTCTAGCCCTCACAGCCTTTTGTGATGCTGATTGGGCTTCTATTACTGATGACAGAAAATCCATTTCTGGTGCTTGTATTATCCTTGGATCTAATCTCATAACTTGGTGATTTAAAAAGCAGAACACAATATCCAGATCCAGCACTAAAGCTGAATACATGAGTTTGGCTCTTGCTTCCCAAGAACTAATGTGGGTATAATCTCTTGTAAATGATATTAGGTTCACTTTTCAAACTCCTGTCATTTACTATGACAATCTTAATACTGCAGCCATGTCTCACAATCCTGTTCTTCATAGTAAGACGAAGCATATTGAGCTTGATCCCTATTTTGTGAGAGACAAGATTCTGAACAAGAACTTATTTGTTGATCATGTTCCTTCAGCACTTCAAACAACTGATGTGCTTACTAAACCACTCACAAGTGATAAATTTCTAGGCTTCAGACATCAACTGCAAGTTAGAGATTTCTTTAGTGTTCTTAACTCAGTCAAGAACCCTTCTCTTCAGGGGGTATATTAGAGAATAGATTTATTATTCATTAGTTGAGTTAAAAATGTATTCTTCTGTATCTATTGTATTTTAGGTTTAGTAAGTTTGGCAAGGAAATGCTTCTATCTTTAAGCTTCTAGTGTAGCTTATAAATTCCTCTTGCCCCTTTCGGTTGTAATTAACTTTTCATTTTCAACAAGATTACAATTACATTGTCATCGTATTCTCTCTCTCTTTTACTCTCTGACCTAATTCCATTTCTCATCTCAATTTCTCAATCTTCTCATAAAGAACATGTAGAAGGGTAGAGAAGATGAAGAAAATAATTTTGAGTCACATGGCTTTTGGCATGCATAGAAGTATGATGTCTATGCCAAGATTATTTGGAGGTATGGATCATTTTAGTGACCCTTTTTTCATTGAACCAATTCATCGTACCATGCTTAGTCCAAGTTGTGCTGCATAAGAACGATGCATAAAACAAGCAGGGAAAGGAAATTTTTATGAGGAATTATTAGGCTCTCATGACATGTGATGATGTTAATGGTAATATTCTCTCTTTTTCGATCATGCCATATGATATCGGCTCTGATATTATTATTAGTGTTGGTGTAATGGAAATGATCATTGTACAATATTGGTCACAAGCAATCAAATAAATGGCAAGAAATAAATAGAGGAGAGCAGAAGACAATGAAATTTGTTAACAAGGTTCGATCAACTGTACCTATATCTATGGGAGAGTTGAACGACTGCTAAAATATTATTGGTGACTAAGGATTAGAAGCTCTACAATACACATGAGCTCAATACCTATTAGATGCTTATAATTGATGCAAGTTATAACATGGACTTGAGTCCAATATATAACATTGATTTCTCTATTTCATTACAATATTAGACAATGTGAGATTTCATACAATAATATATTTTGAGCATCCTAACAATCTTCAATTTGATCAAAATAAGCGAATATTCCACTTTTTGTCAAATCTATATAACAATCTTCATCTAAGCGAATATTTAGTTTCACCTTCTTCAATATCTACGAGTCTGTTTGCGAGTTAATTTTTTAGAGGGGAAGAAAGGGAAATTGAAGGCTTCATAGTCATCTCACATGTGTATTTCATATCTCCCAAACCTTCTCTTTCTATTTATTCCCCTCTAAAATCTAACTCATATACAGACTCTAACTCTATTTACCAACTCTTTCACTTGAGAGAATGATCCTCATTCAATGTAAGTCTTTTCGATTATCATTAACGATGTTACCAAGAGCTTAGAGAAACCATAGTGGTTGTTATCAAGGTTATTCTTAACATAATAATAATATTTTTACTTTCTTCTCCACTATAACATTCTTATCTTGTGAATTTTGTTCTTAAAGAATAACAATTTTTGGCCAAGAATTGGGCCACAATCGTATGGATTTGCAAGGAAATTGAGGAGAGAGTTAATTCATTTCTAATATTTATAATAAATTAGGGCGATTTATAATAAATAAATTAATAAATAAATAATCATTCTTAATATTTGGTTATATTTATTTTAAAATATAAAAGTGTGGGGTAGGTTGTAGGACACAAATAAAAATAAAAATGATGTAATAAATTATAAAATAATGTGTGAGACCCAAATAAGCATGAAGATGATATTCTTCATTGTGGTCGCTCTTAGTTCTCCAAACTTGTAGTAGCTTCTCGTACTACCATCCAACGGAACATGCTACCTAGCTCTCCAACAATTATTTTTTTCAATACTCAACCTAACTGAATCATGGAGCTTCCTTCGAAAATCTCAACCACTACCATCATTGTCTACTCTAACATTCATAGTTTAAAGGAAAATAATATGCTTGCATCTAATCTAATAATCGTGTTGCACCCTTGCCTCTCTATCAATGCATGTGTTATATCATTCATCCAAATCAACGCCCATGTTACATCCTACAACAAAATCAGTCAACGCCCATGTGCATAAGGAGGTTGAATTGTATTTCCGAAGTTTAAAATAAACTTTAGAACATTTTTGTCAGACAGGATAATTTTGACCAGAAAACAATTTACAGAATTGATTCGTCTATTTCTCAAAATAATTTTTAGATAATTATTTTGTTAGATAATTAAATAAATTAAATGAAGTTTTTGATAGCACAAAATAAAAACTCTAGTGATTATAAAGCACCTATGTCAACTTGGTTAGAAAGGAGTTTAATGATAGACAATTGAAAATATAATAACACTAGCTCAACCAAAATCGTATGTTATGTCTTATTTCTTCGTTGTAACACTACAATTTTTTCTTATCAACAATCTATCTAAAAATGAATTACTAAATTAATCCTAACAATTAATCTTCAATGATTTTAATAGATCCTTAAAATTATTATTTACGTGAGTGTGATTATTTTAATCATTTTTAAAGGTTTCTAAAAGTAAAACTTTCATTATTTTTGTTTTTAACTTGAATAATAAAATGTTAAAGTTATATTATTTTTAAAGATCGAATAAAAAGGAATATAATTATGTTTAAAAGATATTTTGAGTTATTCATAGATTGTTGATTGATTAAATTCATCTTTATTTTTTATATCTTTAATTCCTAACCAAAGACTTATCTTCTTGGTTTACAAGTTAATGATTATATATATTATTTATAATGATTTTTTAGTGTAATATCTATGCACTAATAGTGTAAAGATTAATACACAATCAATTTATAATTCACCATTTATTTGCATTACTTTTTTGGAAAATTCAATGATGACTAAAATGAATGAGAAATGATGGACTAACTTTGTATAAAACTTTTAAATTGTTAATGTATTTATTTTTTCTCATGATTTTTTTTGTCATCTTTATAACTCCCAATAGACAAAACAGGGTAACCCCCTCCATTTTCCTTTTTACCATAAAACCACTTTCTCTTTCTCATGTTTTATAAAATTTTGTTGGATTCAATTGCCCATTTTTGCAACAATTTTAAGATATATATATATATATATATATATATATATATATATATATATATATATATATATATATATATATATTTCCCTCAAAATTTTCTCATCATAGAAATTCACCATCTCCTGCATCCAAATGTATGTAATTGTTCTTCATAACCTCAACCTATCATTTATTTATCATCCATGGTCATATGGAAAATGAAATCAACTTGCCAAGTGCTTAACCATATGATCAAGGTACAAAGGCAAGTATCTCCACCTATCATCTTCTTATCATTATATATATATTGATTATTTTGTTTTTGATTTTTTTATTTAGGTAATTGTTTTCCATTTATTGATCATATTTGATAGAGGTTGGAAGCTTTCAAAATTGTATTTTGTTCAAAGTATTTGATTAATTTGTCTTCTATCCATACTAATTCCATGAAGCGACAAAAGGTACATTTTGAAAGCTATGTTTTCAAACCGGCAGACCATGGTCAAATCCTTGTAGCTTGACACTATGGAATTTTATATTTTTTAGTTGAATATTTAATATAGCTAAACTATCTTATACTTAGTTTATACATAGCGTCATAAAAAGAACAAAAAAACAATTTTGTGCAAAACTTGAAATTACTTGAGAGGTAATGACTAAAATGAATTCCTAATGATTTACAAGAAAGTGTATACTCATATATTAATTATGTACATCTCATGTATTCATGTATGAATTTAAGTGTAGTTTGAATTCAATTTAATTGATGTTCAGTCTTCTTTGGGAGAAGTGACATTGTTTGTTGGAACTTGGTTTGTTGAAAGCCATTTGTGGGAACTTTTGGGTGTGAAATCTAAAAAACTCTCAAGTCCCACATAGAAGAGTTTTGAAAAACAACTCTCAAGTCCCATATTGGAGAGATGCGGAACTTTGAAAAAATCTCATCTTATAAATAGAGGTCTTCTCCCCTCATTATAACTCGCCCGAAGTTGAATGCACTTGCATTCAACTTTTTCTTTCTCCCTCATATTTTCCGCTGATGCATTTCCGAAAACTTCTCCCCTTTCTTTCTGTGGTACTAAGAATTGGCATAGATAGCCAAATTGGGGGAATTTTGAGAACTGACACTAATAGTCAGTATTGAGGGAAAATAATTGGCACATGTAGCCAAATTATGGGCATTTCGAGAACTGACACTGGTAGTCAGTATAGTAGGAAAAGAACTGGCACAGGTAGCCATATTGTGAGAATTTCGAGAATTGGCACTAGTAGTCATATTGCGTGAATTTCGAGAATTGACACTATTAGCCATATTGTGAGAATTTCGAGAATTGGCAGTGGTAGCCATATTGTGGTGGGTGTATTCGAGATCTGTTCATACATTATAGTAAGAATTCGATAATAGAGATCTATGATGTTTTATCATGGGGACGACATGGTTGATAGGCTGCTTGCACAGTTTGGGTAGTTCCATGAAACATCTTAAAGAGAGCGACCTAGTCGTGACTTAGCCAATAAGTATTATTTCGTGTCATTTATAATTTTTGCAAGCTACGGTAACAACAATTTTAAGACGTTTCTATTGTGATGGCATTCGTAGATAATATTACTGGACCGAACAACTTTGACCTGAACAAACCATTTCGGGTTGATGGGACAAATTTCAAACGGTGGCAACATAAGATGAAATTTCCTCACTATGAGAAAAGTTGCACACATTCTGAAAACTGATATCTAGTGTTGTTGGAAAAAGCTTAAAATGAGAAAAAAGATAAACTAGCTATTAAAATAGCTATCTGGAATGAAAATAATTACTCGCATAAGAATTTCATTCTGAATGGATTATCTGATGATCTCTTTGATTACTATAGTCCATACAAGTCTGCCAAATTAATTTGGTATGCACTTGAAAAGAAATATGGTACTCAAGAAGCTGAGACTAAAAAGTATGATGTTAGTCGTTACCTCAAGTATCATACGATTGATGATAAATCAGTTGAGTCTCAGTCTAATGAGATAAATAGAATTGCTCATGAAATCATTTATGAAGGTATGCCCCTAGAGATTTAAAATCGCAAGTAGAGCCTATAAATGTGTATTCATTGGGTATGTTGTAAATAGTAATGCGTATATGTTTTATGACCTTAACGCAAAAATGATCATTGAGTCTAACGATGCTAACTTCAATGAGAAGATATTCCTTTTTCAATTGAGGAATAGTGGGGGCATATCAACTAGTCACATACTTGTGATTAGAGATAATTATAAGAAATAGAAAGGTTAGGAATAGAACCTAGAAGAAGTAAGAGCGTAAGAACTACAAGAGAGTATAAACCTGATTATATGGTCTATATATTGGAGGAGAATCCATCAACTCTCCAAGAAGTTTTGACTTCTTTGGATGCTAATTTGTGGCAAGAAGCTATAAATAGTAAGATGGACAATCTAGATTCTAACAAGAAATAGACTATTTTAGCTCAATTCACTATGGAAGTTGAGATGATAGCACTAGCAACAACTAGTGAAGAAGCAAGTTGGCTGAGAAGTTTGTTTGCAAGGATTCCCCTATGAGAAAAACTGATACCAGTTGTGTTGATCCATTGTGATAGTACTGCGACTATTGCAAAAATTGAGAACCACTTTTATAACGATAAGAGACAAAAAATATGTCATAAGCACAACATCATTAGAGAGATACTCTCTATATGAGTTGTTAGAGTGGATCATGTACGCACTGAGAATAACTTAACAGATCCTTTGACGAAAGGACTAGCTAGAGAGAAAGTCCACAATACTTTTAAGACTATGGGATTATTGCCCTTAGAACGAGGATCACTAATGATGGTAACTCGACCTAACTGACTGGGGGTCCCAAGAAATAGATTTAATGGGTAATAACAAGTTGTGAAGTGATATGAGAATGAACATGCTATAAAATTATGAGAAACATGATTCCTACAACATATGTAAGGACGAGTTAGACTCTTAATGAGATCTATACTCCAATTGGAGTGGAGTACCTAGGCCATAGGGGTACTCTTGATAGACTCACCTATCTTAATGTGGAAGTGGGGGCAGCTTCCTATAAAATTTTGGAGCATAAATTTCTAGAGCATTCACTATATTGGGATAGACGTGCATGGCCTTTAATGCACGAGGTTTACAGAATACACCTTTGAAAATGTTATATGTGGTTTGATGTTGGAGATAGAGTTCAAGACTACGAGTCACTCTAGTAAAATCTGGATCTTATTCACTTTGCAAAGGTTGAAGTCGTATGACACATTTGTTTATGCACAATCTTATTGAGACCACAAAAATTCTTGAAATTTGTTTTTTAATTTCAACTAGGGGATTGTTGGAACTTGGTTTGGTGAAAGCCATTTGTGGGAACTTTTAGGTGTGAAATCTAAAAAACTCTCAAGTCCCACATAGAAGAATTTTGAAAAAACATCTTATAAATAGAGGTCTTCTTCCCTCATTATCCCAAGTTGAATGTGCTTTCATTCAACTTTTTCTTTCTCCCTCATATTTTCGCCGATGCATTTCCGGCAAACTTCTTCCCCTTTCTTTTCGTGGTACTAAGAATTGACACATGCAACCAAATTGGGGGAATTTCGAGAACTGACACTCGTATTCAATATTGAGGGAAAAGAATTGGCACAGGTAGCCAAATTATGGGAATTTCGAGAACTAACACTAATAGTCAGTATAGTAGGAAATGAATTGGCACATGTAGCCAAATTATCGGCATTTCGAGAACTGTCACTAGTAGTCAGTACAGTAGGAAAAGAATTGGCACGTGTAGTCATATTGTGAGAATTTCGAGAATAGGTACTAGTAGCCATATTGCGATAATTTTAAGAATTGGCACTGGTAGCCATATTGTTAGAATTTCAAGAATTGGCACTAGTAGTCATATTGTGATAATTTCGAGAATTGGCAGTGGTAGCCATATTCTGGTGGGTATATTCAAGATAGGTTCTTATAGTGAAGTGATAATTCGATAATAGAGATCTGGGCTGTTTTATCGTAGGGACGGCGTGATTGATAGTTTGCTTGCACATTTTGGGCAGTGTCACGAAACGTCTTAAAGAGAGCGACCTGATTGTGACTCAACCAATAAGTATTATTTCGTGTTTTGCAGGCACCTGTTTTGCAGGCACCTATATTGGAGCTTAAACCTTTGCCTAAAAACCTCAAGTATGCTTACTTAGAGGATGATGAGAAGCTTCCTGTTATTGTTTCCACCTCCCTTGATGCTGATCAAGAGGAGAAGTTGTTGCTAGTGTTGAAGAAGCATAAGAAGGCAATTGGTTGGACCTTAGCTGATATTCCTGGTATTA
>NW_017726715.1:0-622 GCF_001865875.1 Lupinus angustifolius | reverse complement strand
TCCAAAGAAGACATGAATTACAATGGTGAGAAATGAGAGAGATTAGTTGGTTCCTATGAGTGTGCAGAACAGTTGGAGAGTCTGCATTGATTATAGGAGGCTCAACCAAGCAACAAGAAAGGATCACTTTCCTTTACCATTTATTGATCAGATGCTTGAGCGCTTAGCAGGTAAATCTCATTAGTGTTTTCTTGATGGTTTTTCTGGGTACTTCCAGATCCATATTGCTCTTGAGGATCAGGAGAATACCACATTCACCTGCCCCTTTAGCACTTTTGCCTATAGAAGAATGCCTTTTGGCCTATGCAACGCCCCTGGTACATTCCAGCGGTGTATGGTGAGCATTTTCAGTGATATTTTTTAGAGAATTGCATAGAGGTGTTTATGGATGATTTTATAGTTTATGGATCTTCATTTGATGCATGTTTGGATAGTCTGGATAGAGTTCTTCATAAATGCATCGAAACTAACCTTGTTCTGAATTACGAAAAATGTCATTTCATGGTAGAGCAAGGCATAGTTTTGGGGCATGTGATCCCAAATAGGGGAATCGGGGTAGACCCTGCCAAGATAGATGATATTTCACAATTGCCTTACCCATCTTGCATGCGAGAGGTTCGTT
>NW_017726714.1:0-389 GCF_001865875.1 Lupinus angustifolius | reverse complement strand
AAGAGCTTTTAGCTATTGTATTTGCTCTAGATAAGTTTAGGTCTTATTTGGTTGGTTCTAGAATTGTTGTTTTCACTGACCATGCAGCTTTGAAGTTCCTATTGAAGAAAGCGGATTCCAAACCAAGGTTGATTAGATGGATGCTCTTGCTCCAAGAGTTTGATTTGGAGATCCGTGACAGGAGTGGAGCACAAAGGACAGCACGAAAGGTGTTGGACTATGGATTTTATTCGCCCACCATGAGATTGAGTCAGTCCTTCAGTTTTGTCATTCTTCTACAGTGGGTGGCCATCTTGGTACCCAAAGGACAACACGAAAGATGTTGGACTCTGGATTTTATTCGCCCACCATCTTCAAAGATGCGTGGAGGATTTGTAGCACTTGTGAGC
>NW_017726713.1:0-754 GCF_001865875.1 Lupinus angustifolius | reverse complement strand
CCATTGTTAGTGACCAAGGTACCCACTTTTGCAATAGATCCATGCAAGCTATGCTCAAGAAATATGGGGTTGTTCATAGAGTTTCCACACCTTATCACCCCCAATGTAATGGGCAAGCTGAGATTTCAAACAGAGAGATAAATAAGATTTTGGAGAATATGGTACAGCCTAACAGAAAGGATTGGAGCAACAGACTTGAGAATGCTCTTTGGGCACATAGGATTCCTTACAAGGCACCCATAGGGATGTCCCCTTATCGGGTTGTTTCGGGTAAAGCATGTCATCTTCCTATAGAGATAGAACATCGTGCATATTGGGTTGTGAAAACTTGTAACTTGGCTCTTGATCAAGCTGGTGAAGAAAGAAAGCTCCAATTGAATGAACTCGATGAGATCCGCTTAGAAGCCTATGAGAACTCTAAGTTCTATAAAGAGAAGACCAAAAGATTCCATGATAACTTAACTTCTAGAAAGGAATTTTTGGTTGGTCAAAAAGTGTTGTTGTACAACTCTAGGCATGGACTCATGAGTGGTAAGCTTCGTTCTAGGTGGATTGGTCCTTTCGTTGTTACTAATGTGTTTTCTTATGGTGTTGTAGAAGTTAAAAGTGAATCCATAGATAAGAGCTTCAAGGTTAATGGGCATCGCCTCAAGCCTTTCCTCACAATCCTTCCTTAGTGGATGAACTTGTGGATGAGGACTCATTGGTTGAACCCACTTTCCTCCCTCCATGAATCAGGGAGTTTTTCTTTCTC
>NW_017726712.1:0-25925 GCF_001865875.1 Lupinus angustifolius | reverse complement strand
CTTCTTTCATTGTTACTTAGCTCATTACAAGCTTATAAGTAAAAAACCATGATTGTCCTAACCTTAGGGAATTTTGGAGCTTTGGAATTGTTTTGGGAATAGGTATTAAGTAAGAAAGGGTGCATTGTTCTTCAAATCTTGTGGATTCTTCGTTATGTCTTAATGATGGTTAATATAATTGCGTACATAAGTCTTCATAAAAAAACGAAAATGAAAAAGAAAAACAACAAAAAGAGAAACAAAAGTGAATAAAAGGTTGAGTAAGGCAGAGAAGATTGGAATTACATATTTGGTCTTATTTTGGGTTGATTTTTGCTTACTTTTTACTTATTCCTCATTGCTCCTATATTCCATTTGGTTTGAAAGAAGTTTTTGTTTGTTTACCTATTTGACAAGCACTACATAGTTTGTCTTAAACAAACTTCATTTTGGGTAAACCGATAACAAAATCTTTCTTAATAAGTTTATATAAATTTTCCATGTGGATGTGAGCAATTCTTCTATGCCAAAGCCATGCACCATGATTATCATTTGCTACTAAACATGTTATAGGTAAAGCAGAATTCATATCAATCATATAAATATTATTTATTCTCTTACCGATAAGTTTAGAATTATCGTTACTTTCAATTATGCATTTATCTAGGTAGAACGCCAAAAGTTTATTGCAATGAATGAAGAATTTCAGTGATGGCTTTGGATTGCCTTTACAAGTATGAAATATATTAACACTTGCAATCCAATCAACTCTTTTGTATACTTAATAATAATGCACTTTAAGTTTATAAAACTTTGAAACACTTTACTTCCAGCAACTCAGAAAAATAGCTTTGAAAGTTTGAGTTCAAGTTGCTTAGAAATGCAGAAAATTATTTCAGAAAGGTGTAGGAAGGTTGTGAGAAAAGTGTGAAAGAGTTGTTCAAAGTGTTATTTTCATTGTGACTTCTAATGCCTTTAAATAGGCTTTTCAATCACCCATTGTGCCTTTATGAAAGAGTAGAAATTGTTTGGGATGAAAACTCTTGAGTTTAAAATCTGAATGTAACAACTCTCAGTAATCGATTACAACATTGAGTAATCGATTACCCAAATGTTCTGTCCAACAATGAATTTAAAATTCACTTACAGTAATCGATTACAGCAATTTCAGTAATGTGTTACTCAGTAATATGTTACTTAAATACAGTAATGGATTACTTTGATCAGTTTTAAGTTGGATAAGTCTTTTTCTCACACATGTAACTTGTTACTTGAATGAAGTAACCCTTTACACATCATTTCAGAAAATGTTTTAAGTATTTTTAAAGTGTTTCATTATTCTTTAAAAATGGGTTGAGCATTACTACTTTCCATAACAAGGAGTTTTAGGATAGAAGTACCTATAGAGACTTAATCTAATTTTCTTGAAGCTTTATTCTTCTTTGTCTTCATAAGTATTCTTCATTTTCTTCTTTTTGGTGATGTTGGTGTCTTCATCAAAATCGTGCCAAGGTCAGGAGCAAAGATCTTCTTCACATATAGTATGTATGCAATATGGACATCCATTTTAGGAATGTAGGATGAAAGTCTTATATCTTGTAGTTTTATATTTGTGATCTGGGTGGAGCCTAATGAAAACTGTTGTATGTTAAGATTCATATATTTTTAATTTTTCTAATTTTATGTTTTTGAGCGGAGCCTGATGGATGTTTTTGTAAACTAAGATTCTTTTAACTTTAACATTTCTATTTTATATATTCTTAACGGAGTCCAATGATATTTTATGCATTATTACTATTCTGGGCAGAAAACGAGAAAGTCTTTATTCATAAGACATGATCATGATTGAAAACTTATGTTTGGTTAAATAAAAAGAATCACGCATTATAATTATTAAATATGTTTATTGTTTTTCTCTACTAGTTAATCTTGTAGAACAAGATACAATTCGAGGAGCAAATATATTAGTTTTGACATTGTTGAACAACTTTTCCTTTACATGAAAATTATTCAATTGATTTATTTTAAGTTGGATTAGAAATAAATATTGTCTTTAAGCATATTGGACTAATTTATCAAGTTTTTAGTTAACTTAAATTTTCAAGTAATTTCATATTTTAATTAGGTAGTTAGTATAAGTCTTTTGGACTAATAAATTGGGGTGTTACATTCGGGTTCAACTATAATCCAACACTACTTATAACAATAAGTATTATTTACACACCTAACCTATATAGATTCAATACTAAATAATGATTTGTGTTAAAAGAAGATTTACAACAGTAGGTTTTCAACATACTGAAAGAGTGAAATAAATATAAAGATAAATACTATGAATTTAATAGCAAATGAGAGATTTAAATGATATTCATTTTGTTTGCATATTCTTACATGTTATAGTGTTATTCAAATATTAAGGCTACTTATAGATCAATTAATGTAGTCTTTAATTAGTAATCCAAAACTTCTTCTTAAAATTAATATTAGTTAAGAATTTGTCTTCTTTTCAACTTGATTTTCTTTTGTACTTCTTTACTATCATTAATACTTAGTCATTTTTAAATGACCGTTGAAGCTTTTTGATGGAAGAGAGCATATAGTAGTCTAAAAAAGTAGTGACCAACACACTTATTTTGTACTTTGAACTAAGTAGTTTCCTTTTGCAGTAATAAAGTATATTTTCCCTTCTACAAAAGCAAATGTATTGAATGAGTTTTGTCTATTGAGTAATTCTTTTTCTTTTTTATTCATTCTTGATTCAACTAAGTTGATGCTTTATTCATCTTTTATAAAAAACATGAATTCTTTATTAAGAATGTTTTTTTAATGAAAGAAGCATTCTTGTTCACAAATGTCTAGTGATCATCAGAAATATCTTGATGATGATGTTGTCGATATGATTCACAAATGTATTGAATTCGAGTGGTTATACCTTTACTTATGTCACTTATAATGTTGTCGATAGGATGATTTCGATGAGTTCTCCATTCTTTTGGTAGATCTGAGTGACTATGCTCTTCTTGAGAAGATAGATTATCATCTTTTCTCAATTCTTCAGGCTCAGTTGTAACATCAACAATAAACAATAGAATTTTCTTTGGCAGAGGAACTTGGCAAGTCGTCTTCATCACAGGATATTACATCTTTTAAAGCATGATTGTTTTCATCAAAAGTTACATGAACAGATTCTTCCATGGCTAGAGTTTTTTTTATTAAAGACTCTACAAGCTTTACTCGTGAGAGAATAGCTAAGGAAAATCCCTTCATCAGCTTTTGCATCAAACTTGCCCAAATTATCCTTACCATTGTTCAGAATGAAACATTTACAACCAAAAACATGTAGATGAGAAATGTTAGGTTTTCTAACTTTGAAGAATTCATAGGGGGTTTCTTAAGAATAAGTCTTATAAGAACTCGATTCGAAACATAACAAGTAGTGCTAACTGCTGTTTCATTTAACATTGTTCGAGCCAGTTTTTCTAAGGACCGATTATTTCCTCCTCAACACCATTTTGTTGAGGTGTTCTAGGAGCAGAAAAATTGTGGTTGATCCCAAGATCATCACATAATTTCTCAAAAGAGGAGTTTTGAAATTCTCCCCCATGATCACTTCGCATAGCAGCGATTTTTAGAGATTTTTCGTTTTGAACTCTTTTAGCATAAATGCTAAAGGCTTTGAATTCCTCATTCTTATGTACTAAGAAGAGAGTCTAGGTATATCTAGAGAAATCGTCTACTGTAACAAGAGCATAGTAATTTCCACCAAAACGTTTTGTCCTTGAGGGACCAAATAAATCCATATGAAGTAGTTGTAATGGTCTATCAGAAGAAACCATGTGCTTTGGTTTGAAAGAAGTTTTTGTTTGTTTACCCATTTGACAAGCACTACATAGTTTGTCTTTAACAAACTTCATTTTGGGTAAACCGACAACTAAATCTTTCTTAATAAGTTTATTTAAATGTTCCATGTGGATGTGAGCAATTCTTCTATGCCAAAGCCATGCATCATGATTATCATTTGCTGCTAAACATGTTATAGGTAAAGCAGAATTCATGTCAATCATATAAATATTATTTATTCTCTTACCGATAAGTTTAGAATTATCGTAACTTTCAATTATGCATTTATCTGGGTAGAACGCCACAAGAAAGTTATTACAATGAATGGAGAATTTGAATTATGGCTTTGGATTGCCTTTACAAGTATGAAATATTATAACACTTGCAATCCAATCAACTCTTTTGTATACTTAATAATAATGCTCTTTAAGTTTATAAAACTTTGAAACACTTTACTTCAAGCAAGTCATAAAAGTAGCTTTGAAAGTTTGAGTCCAAGTTGCTTAGAAGTGCAGAAAATTATTTCAGAAAAGTGTAGGAAGGTTGTGAGAAAAGTGTGAAAGAGTTGTTCAAAGAGTTATTTTCATTGTGAGTTCTAATGCCTTTAAATATGCTTTCCAATCACCCATTGTGCCTTTATGAAAGAGTAGAAATTGTTTGGAATGAAGACATTTCGTTTGGGATGAAAACTCTTGAGTTTCAAATCTGAAAAACAGATGTAACAGCACTAAGTAATCGATTACAGCATTGGGTAATCGATTACCCAAATGTCCTGTCCAACAGTGAATTTAAAATTCACTTACAGTAATCGATTACAAGAATTTGAGTAATCTGTTACTCAAATACAGTAATCTGTTACTCAGTAATATGTTACTTAAATACAGTAATGGATTACTCTGATCAGTTTTAAGTTGGATAACTCTTTTTCTCACACATGTAACTTGTTACTTGAATGAAGTAACCTTTTACACATCATTTCAAAAAATGTTTTAAGTATTTTTAAAGTGTTTCATTATTCTTTAAAAATGGTTTGAGCATTACTACTTTCCATAACAAGGAGTTTTAGGATAGAAGTACCTATAGAGACTTAATCTAATTTTCTTGAAGCTTTATTCTTCTTTGTCTTCATAAGTATTCTTCATTTTCTTCTTTTTGGTGATGTTGGTGTCTTCATCAAAATCGTGTCAAGGTCAGGAGCAAAGATCTTCTTCACATATAGTACGTATGCAGTATGGACATCCATTTTAGGAATGTAGGATGAAAGTCTTATATCTTGTAGTTTTATATTTGTGATCCGGGTGGAGCCTAATGAAAACTGTTGTATGTTAAGATTCATATATTTTTAATTTTTCTAATTTTATGTTTTTGAGTGGAGCGTGATGGATGTTTTTGTAAACTAAAATTCTTTTAACTTGAACATTTTTATTTTATGTATTCTTAACGGAGTCCAATGATATTTTATGCATTATTACTATTCTGGGCAGAACACGAGAAAGTCTTTATTCATAAGACATGATCATGATTGAAAAATTATGTTTGGTTAAATAAAAAGAATCATGCATTATAATTATTAAATATGTTTATTGTTTTTCTCTACTAGTTAATCTTGTAGAACAAGATACAATTCGAGGAGCAAATATATTAGTTTTGACATTGTTGAACAACTTTTCCTTTACATGAAAATTATTCAATTGATTTATTTTAAGTTGGATTAGAAATAAATATTGTCTTTAAGCATATTGGACTAATTTATCAAGTTTTTAGTTAACTTAAATTTTCAAGTAATTTCATATTTTAATTAGGTAGTTAGTATAAGTCTTTTGGACTAATAAATTGGGGTGTTACATTCGGGTTCAACTATAATCCAACACTACTTATAACAATAAGTATTATTTACACACCTAACCTATATAGATTCAATACTAAATAATGATTTGTGTTAAAAGAAGATTTATAACAGTAGGTTTTCAACATACTCAAAGAGTGAAATAAATATAAAGATAAATACTTTGAATTTAATAGCAAATGAGAGATTTAAATGATATTCATTTTGTTTTGCATATTCTTACATGTTATAGTGTTATTCAAATATTAAGGCTACTAATGGATCAATTAATGTAGTCTTTAATTAGAATCCAAAACTTCTTCTTGAAATTAATATTAGTTAAGAATTTGTCTTCTTTTCAACTTGATTTTCTTTTGTACTTCTTTACTATCATTAATACTTAGTCATTTTTAAATGAGTATTTAACATTTCATGACCGTTGAAGCTTTTTGATGGAAGAGAGCATATAGTAGTCTAAAAAAGTAGTGACCAACACATTTCTTTTGTACTTTGTACTAAGTAGTTTCCTTTTGCAGTAATAAAGTATATTTTCCCTTCTATAAAAGCAAATGTATTGAATGAGTTTTGTCTATTGAGTAATTCTTTTTCTTTTTTATTCATTCTTGATTCAACTAAGTTGATGCTTTATTCTTCTTTTATAAAAAAACATGAATTCTTTATTAAGAATTTTTTTTAATGAAAGAAGCATTCGTGTTCACAAATGTCTAGTGATCTTCAGAAATATCTTGAATACAAATGGTCTTGAATTAAGTGTGGTCTTGAACACAAATGAATCTTGAACACAAACAATTCTTGAACACACACAATTCATGAAAACAACAAGTCTTGAACACACACAAGTCTTGAACACATACAAATCTTAAGCACGGATAAGTCTTGAACACAAACAAATCTTGAACACATAGAAGTCTTGAATAAAGACAAGTCTTAAACACAAACATATCTTGAGCACGAACAAGTCTAGAACACAAACATGTCTTGACCATAGACAAATATTGAAGACAATATTTTGCTAGTTCAAATATGCTATAGAATTTATCTGATTATTTGCATATTTAAAATAGTCATTACAATATTCAAACAATTCAATGAAATCTTACTCAATTTATTTGGAATCATCAAAACTTAGAGGATTAACACTTAGAATGTGTTTTAGATACATGAGTTCTTTACAAAATTTACTAGATCAATAATTAGATAATAGTGAAGGACAAACTTTACATGTTCCAACCCATCCAACACTCAATTGTAATACTAGTGTAATAAGGAAAATAATGCCATGAGTGTACTTAGTCAGGGAGATGAAATAATGGGGTAAAAGAGGAGAGATGAGTTTAAAAGATGTGAGAGTATGATTGTTAAAATAGTAATTAGTTTAGGCTACATGTCAAGGGTCTATTAACTAGCCTATCGCAAGTCACACTAGTTTAAGTCAGGCTAATACTTTTATAAAAGTTTATTTAGCTTAATATGTCATGCTTTAGGTCATTTAAAAAAATATTTATCTCAACAAATTACACTTTAAGCCATTTAAAAATCATGTTATACTTACCAACAAGGAATGGATCTAGTGGTGTAAGCCCCTACTAGATCCCTAGAACAACCAAAAGGTTAAAAATTCGATTCCTGAAAGTGATACTTGTTGGAAGGGTCAACCAACACCTTGAAAGAGATTAATTCCTTACCCATAAGGTGAGAAATATATCATTGGTAGTACAAAAAACTTATTATATCTAAGAGACCATTTAAAAGGCTCATTAAGCTTGATAAAGTGACCTATTTAATTATATTATATTAATATTAATATTATAGTATTTTAATATAAATAAGATTATTATATATGAAATTTTAATATAAAAAGTAATTTATTGGTGTTAGATATGTCTATTCAAATTAGACTTATTAACTTATTTTAAGATAATTTTATTGACTTATGTAAAGATATTATAGTAAAATTAATTTTTAAATAGGCTTACAACTGAGACCTTAAATAAATTAGGTCTAGACTTTAAATATTTTAAAGAGAAACTAAGGCAGACCCAAACTATCATATGTTATATATGGGGAACTTGTAAATAAAGAAGGGGTATGAATAGAAGAATAAATGAAAAGAGCAATTTGGAATGGCCTAAAGTGGATGGAATTCAAAATGTTAGTTAAAGAAATATAGAGTAAATTCAAATGACATATCCTAAATTTTAGTAAAATTACACAAATCATAAATCACTTTTGTAAATTTGCACAAATTACTCCTAATTATATACATATATATACTAACTACCCCTGTACGAGAGATAAATGTAATTTAAACATAAAATGATGACGAATGTAATTAAGTTAAATAAAATATGTTAATTGTGAATGTATATCCAATATATTACAAGAGCGATTAAAAACCGCTTTAGTATTATTGATGCCATTTATAACAAAAAAATAATGAATGTACATTGACTATTATACTATTTAGAATTGTATTTACAATATATCTTATTTTGTTTGACTTAATTACACATATCACCATTTTTTATTTAAGGAATTATATTTATTTTTTATATAGAAATAATCAATATATTATATGTATATAAGTATGAATGATTTATGTACATTTAAATAAATTATATATAATTTGTATAATTTTCTAAAACTTACGAGTCAAGTATAATATATTAAAAAAAATCCAAATGAAATAAAAGGATTATATTTGTGCATTCATCATGGATGAAGCCCATGAGTAACAAGAAAATAAAACCCAAAAAGTTATTATGGGCTTTATCAAATTACCAAAACCTTAAACAAACTATAAACTAACCATTTCCTCTTTCTCCATATTCACAGCTTTGGTCTCTCTTCTTCGGGTGGCGCCGTCGCAGCAGCAGAGTGTTATCCTCCTGAAGCTGTCACAATGGGTCGTATGCACAGTAGCAGGTTTGTTCTCATATCCTCTTCTTTACACTAAATCTTCGTTAAGCCATCTTTAGGTTTGAGTTTTGGAGCGGAAGAGACAAAATGAAAGATTTCAGAGTCTCCCAAGTCTTTACTTACCCTTCCCTCTTATCTAAAACTCAACTCACAAACAGACTCGAAGGTTTTCTTTTTTGTTCATTGAATGTGTTGTTTTTTGTCTCTGTTTTCAGTAAGGGTATATCAAGTTCAGCTCTTCCTTACAAGAGGACCCCACCTAGCTGGCTCAAGATTTCTTCTCAGGATGTCAGATTTCGTATTCTATGTTTTTATTCTGCATATTTCTGATTCTTAATTTTTTGGCTTATTTATGGAAGTTAGTCACCTTTTAAATTGTGGTCAATGCATTAAATTACATTTACTGGATTTGCGAAAAATTGTGGCTTTACATTACATTTACTGGATTTCCAGGAAAAAAACGTGGCAGATGTGATCATCGTTGTTGTTTGTAGAGACTCCGAAAACTTCAATATTCTCGTGCATTTTAAAGCACCTTTATCACCTTTTTTATCCATGTTTTGTATTTTAAAGCACCTTTACCTTATGCATATGTCAATTGCATTTAAATGCCAAGATATTAACTTAGTAATATATATTTAAATTGTGATTTATGCGGGGCTGTTTGTTTTTTAGGCTTAAGAAAGTGATTTTGTCAGGAACTGTTTTTTTGAGGAGGTGGATAAAACTAAACTAATTTTAGCTTGCTTCAAGATAAATGTTTTTAGAAAAAGTTAAACCAAGCAAACATGTTAATGTTGGAAATGATTTTATTTTTGAATAAGGTGCTGTAATAGTAGAAAGTGCATGTCTGAAGCTTGATTAATTGTTAACTGATGTTTTTATTTTCGCAGGTTGAGGAGAACATCTGCAAATTTGCCAAGAAAGGTTTGATTCCATCTCAGATCGGTGTTATTCTTCGTGACTCACACGGAATTGCTCAGGTGAGGAGTGTCACTGGAAGCAAGATTTTGCGCATTTTGAAAGCCCATGGTATGCTTTTACAACACTGGTTAATATTTTTCCGTTGGGCTAAGTTGCAGATTTCCTGATTTTTGCATACTCTTTTTTTAGGTCTTGCTCCTGAAATACCCGAAGATCTATATCACCTGATCAAGAAGGCAGTCTTTATCAGGAAGCACTTGGAGAGAAATAGGAAAGATAAAGATTCTAAATTCAGGTTAATTTTGGTTGAGAGTAGGATCCACCGCCTTGCTCGATACTATAAGAAGACAACGAAGCTTCCACCCGTATGGAAATAGTAAGCATTATTCCTCTATCCCTCTGTGATTTACATAATATTTAGATATTTATAAGTGTTGATTGATGTTTTGGTCCCTTTTAGATGATTAGACATACACCATCCAAGATACATGAGTTTAAAACACATAATATAATACCATTAATTTTTTTAAATCCTTAGGTTTTCTAATTTCATTCGTATGTTGTAAACTGTTCTTCAATGTTTTTAACTTCTTGATCTATCATAGTTGCTATTAATGATTTTTTTTGTTATACAAAATTTTATGCCCCTACCTATTTTTATATAAATAATTTGCTATTAAAGGACAATGTGACTGCTTCATATAGATTTGCTCAACAATGTTAGTGAAGGGTGGTTGTCACTCTATTCCTGAAAATTCTTGCTCCTAGATATTTCATATATGTAATTTAGTGGCTGTTTGAATGATTTTAGTCTATCTAAAAGGGTTGCATGTTAGTCCTTGCTACTTTTGCTGAAAGATCCAACAATGTTTTGTGTACCGAAATGAACATGATTTATGATATAATATTATGATATGGTTTGATCTATATAACCAATCCCACCCAATGAGGGATTAAGGCTTGATTGTTGTTATCTATTCTCATATCACTAGACTATATTTGTGTTTTGATTATTTGTTTGTGTTGTTGCCATTCATTTTTGAAGCAATGTTGTTGTTACGTTTTTACGTTCATGGGTTGACTCGTTTTACGTATCCGTTCCTCTGTCTTGATGTCAGTGTTGCCCATGGCGGATGGCGGCCCATGGCGGTTGTCAAAATTCAGTCCTGAAGGCAATGCGGACGGCGTTGCGGGCAAATAGCGGACATCTAGTTTATTATATGTTCATGCATTAATCATACATGTTATTTGTGCATTTTAGGCATAACATAAATGTAATACTTGTATAGTTGATAAACATAACATATAGTTAGTTTACCAACTAACATCATAACTGAAAATATGTTAGTTAATCGATTAAGAGAAACTTTAATCGATAAACGCAAAAATAATTTTCAATAGTTTCAACAGAAAACTGAAAAACAGATTTCAGTTACTCTCTAACAGCCCGTTAATCGATTAACAGACAACATAATCGAGTAACTGAGTGAAAAATAACTTTTCTATATAAATTGTTTCTTTAACAGATTTCACATACGATTTTATACATTCATATATTCATATTAGAATTGTTAAGTTGCGTATTTTCATGTTCATGTATATCATATAGGCAGAGGGAATTGCATCTGAGATTCGAGTGAGATAGTATTATGCTTAGGATTAACATGTCATCCCTTGCATATTATCAAATATGTTCTTCATCCTATCTTGTTCTTGCATGATTCTTTCACTATTGTTTATAAATCTATTAAGGGTAGAAATTACATGTTCTTCATGATTTTCATCTTATACATATTCATAGTAACTGTGAGATCTGTATAGGATTTATAGTTTGTTCTTTCTTGTTATATTTGAGTTATTTTAGTGTTTCACATCACTCTGTTTTTTGTGTTGTTTGTGTAACAAGGGAAGTCATCTCTTGATGTCGTACCACCAAAGAGATGAGAGAATCTTTACCAAGACTTGGAGGTCTTGAGTTTAGAGCATACTCTTGGCTGGGGCTGGATCGTAGGGAAGGTTTTCCTAGGCGATTGGGTAATGTCAAACCAATGTATAGGTTCTGGGAACTCAAGAAGGGAGCGTTCAAGGTCTTGTAATTGGAAGTGTATTTGTAAGACACATTGGTGTCAATTTTATTGATGAAAAATCTCCCGGATTAGAGGGGATGACTTAGGGATGACAACGGGCGCGAGCGGGCATGAGTAGTGCTTTCCCTTGCCCAAACCCACAATATTTGCGGGTACCGAACGAGTTTTTAATTTTAATTATATATTTATATAATTTATAATAATAAATATGTAAAAATAATTGTTACGGGAATAATATGATATTTATATAATAAATTTATGATCATAGTCAAATAAGTGTAATTTGTTATGAAATAATAATAAAGTATATGATATATAATCTTAAAATAATAATAAATATATATACAAATATAACTAAAAATTAAATATATAAATTTGTGGGTACCCGCGGGGCGAGTATTATAAAATCCGCTCCCGCCCATAAGCTATTATTGTGGGTACTCGTTGTGGGTATTTTCACGGTACCCACGGGTCGGGTTTTTTTGCCATCCTTAGGAGGACTGGATGTTGACTGTATAAAAACATGTTGCAGACTGTTTCTTTCCCTTATCTCTTTAATGTTTTTAGTAGTTTTAATTATCTATTGTAGCTGATATTTTGAATATAGTATTACTGCCAAATAAAGATTAATTGTGTTTAAATATATCTGCTATATCAGTTCTGTATAATCTGTAATTAGTTGTGTAATTGAGTCAGCCATCAACTGCTAATTCTGTGCGACTTAATCGATTAAGTCATAGCTTTAATTGATTAACTAAGCAAGTTTCCAGAATAGGGCTTTTGTGCAAATAGCGGTAAGTGGGACCACGATACCTATTCAACCCCCTCTAGGTATATTTTATCACTGATACCTAACAACTTGCATATGTGCAGTTGTACAAGTTTCACTCTCCAAATATCTTAAAAACTTGAGATAAATCATACATCTTATTGGAATATGGTTAATCCAATGTTTATAAGGCTCAAGCAATGTTCATGGTGTTAGCTAGCTTTTGTGTTAGTTAAGTTTAGCTATTCAAACACACACTTTGACCCTACTTACCTGTCAAACCACGACTGTGCTTCAATGCATGGCAATGCGACTTGTATCGATGACTGCCACTCTAGATCATCACCTACAATGTATTCATCATCAGCAATGTGGTTTGAAGAGAATAGTTGAGAAAAAGTTATCATCAAATAGAGTCTGATATAAAGTTGTGATTGTTAGTGCTTGTGAAGCTATTAGCTATGTCCTTTGTGATGACAAAGTATTAAGAGAGATGAGAAATAAAACAAATTTGGTAAAAAATTCAAAAGTGTCATAGCTCTAACGTTGGAAATGATGTTTGATCATTTTCATAATTTTGGGAAATGAAGCTCCCATTGCCTAAAATATGAAATGGTAATAACCTATCAGCCATGTTTTCATTCTTATTTTGAAAATGTAAATAGAAGTGACTATAGCAATCTGATTTTTTTTTAATTTACTCCAATGGTAAATTCACCTTTAATGATATTTTTTGTTGAATTCGGGGAATGTATCTTCCCATTTCAATATCTTAAGCCTAATTTTCTCTTCATTAAAAGAAATCTAGAGAAATTGTAAACTATTGATTTACCATAGTAGGTATGTTGGGTTGTTGTCCTAAAGGAGATAAGGAATGATCAAATATCACACCCTATTGTAATTCATGGTTTGGTGAATGTCTTTTTTTGTTTTTCTTAAGCCTAATTTTGGGGAATGTCTTTTTTTGTTTTTCTTTTCTACATATTTTGCTTATCTTGTATAGTCTTTGATCCTTTGGGAGAGTAAACTAGTAGTGTTCTTCCTTTTGTAACCCTCCTCCTTGAAGTCCTCGTCTATTACATCACCACAAGTCCAATACGCTTGTCTACCCTTTAGATTGTCACTATCTTTGTTGTTGTAACTTCCATAATTCCTAACCCATCAACATCAAATTGGTGTAGTTAGTTTTAGTTTAATCTTTTGCCAATGTGATGAAAATTATACTCATTCTTATTGATTTGAATAACCGTACATGGGTATTTATATAATCCTTTATCTCTTAACCATCTTGCTTGCTTGAAAAGTAAGCAACCCAAAAATAGAAAACTTAACTATTGACTACCTAACAAACTTAACTAATTAGCACAAGAATTGCATGAAATGTCTACAACGAGAAATTGCCTAAGAATTTTTAGGATTTCTATTAAATGGGCCAAGTTGCGAGACCCACTCCTATTTCATAAAACAAACATTTCTAACCCATTTTTAAGCAAACATTATTGGGCTTTGGAAAAGTTTTGAAACTAACTTGCTTACTTTTTAATTAGTTGTAAATACTAAGTTTCCCACTAGCTCTTCACGCTTCTGACACAATGTTTGTTATGTGCTTCTTTAGTCAATTGTTGTTATCTTGGTTATACAATGAGTTATTGGAATTCGAAAGGCTAATTCCTTTAATTTTTTTGTGTAAAAATATATTTATATAATTTTAATTATTAGTCATGTATCTTATGATTCACTATTCAATTCAATTCCTAATTCCTATTCACAATTCAAACCATGATGTGATAACCTTGCCCCAAACAAGTGAAATGATGAGAGCTTATAATGTGGTTATCATATCCTACTCATATGCATATCTTTTAACTTATCCATCTTTATCCTATTCTGATTACCGAATGAGTAAGTATATTCTTTTGTGTTTCTAGCTATAAGTTGATATGAAATATGGTATATTCAGACTTCCAGAGTTTAGCTATATTAAATAAAGTGAATGGAATACAATGAACTGAAATTATTCCCCCTCAAACACCCCATAAATTGGTCATATTAAAATGGATTCTATTTGACTTATAATAATGGGAAGGTGTCTCTTTCTTTTTTTTCTCATATTATTTTACTATGATTCATTCCACCCCTTTCAAACACCCTTACCACATTTGACAGATGCATCACTGATCTTTCATTTGGAATTCAATAACATCAAAATTTGGCTTTTTTGTTGACATTTGAGTGAGTTGGAAGTGAATCTACCATATAGATGATAACTAAACAAAAAAGTTAATAAATTGAAAACCAAAAATAAATTACTGAATATTTTTATATCTTTTTCAAGGAGACTTAGTTTTTTGTAAGTATTGAATTGATTGTTGTACTGAAATCATATTGGAAAAAGTTAAAATGAATTCATATCTTCAATAATTATTACGATCTCTTTAAAGCAAATCAAATTGTGGGCCTGTTGAAGATTGCATGAAGTCATATTTAATAATAATGGAAAAAAGATAAGATAGAACATGACCCACTTGCTAGAAAATAAGATAATATGAAGATGATGCAAAATTTACGTTGGATATGATAAATTTTATTGACAAAGATAAATCTAATTTTAGACTTATAAAAGATTGGATTTTTAACATTGTGGAGATTGGACTTCAAATTATAAGATTTGATTTGTATCACCCAACGTCTATATATCAAGAACATGAAGAATGAAGACAAAATTCACAACACCAAATCCAAATAGAGATAATTCAGCGACCAAAGCCCAAGATGAAGGCACCACTCAGGATAGGTTTTCTTCTTCATACTCATCTCTTAATATATAAACTCTTTTGTTGACTTGTACTCGAAAAATGGTTCAGTAATTCCTTTAGTTTTTAGGATTGAGTTATGTCCGTTGGAATTATGAGATAAACAAAATAATTGAACTATCTTTTATTGATTGTTGTGATTTAGTTATTACATTACTTTATTCATGTAAGTTTGATGATCACCTATTTACATCTGAAAGGTATACTGAGAACACACTGAGAGGAGAACCCAAATATCGGAGTTATGATAACTAATTTTAGTCCAACATCCAAGTATTCTTTACATTATCCTTTCCACATGTCTAAGTATATTTGGTCTTAGCCTATAGGCTTCCCATAAACTGAGGTAAGAGTTGGTTAACCATTACAAGTTTACAATCAAATGCAATTCTTCCATATACATTACAAGAGTGTGGTTTAAAATTTAGCCTAAGGAAGATTATTTAATCTATAACTTCAACTTAATAAAGAATATATTATGATGTTCATGAAGATAATGTTTTTTATATAGTAAGTCATTTAAGACTGTGAAACTAAATTGCAGATTACAACACTTCTTTTATCTCTTGATTTTCTTTATTTTTTTAAGTGGAGAACAAATATTTCGTTTTCAATAGAAGAGGTATACTATTTAGGAAAATAAATATCTTGAGAGGATAAACAATTAGGTTATATAAAAACTTAAGTATTAGGCATCTTTAAATAATCCATTAGTCGTTATAGATGTTTCTTCATAATTGGTTTCTCTTATAATCTCAATCAAAGTAACGAAGTCATTGGTCAACCTCTAACGTGTCTAATATGTTTTATCATTGTGCGTTGGCCATATCAGAGGTGTCGACTTGCTTTCTATGCATGGAAGAGCACTTCGCCCATTTCAACTATTATCATTTAGCCCTAGAAGTGAAGCATATTGTGTATCGTTCTTAACTAGATAAGACGATGATCTTTGAACATTAGATATCTAGGGATATCAACTTAAAAGGGACAACTCTCTATGTTAAGTCCTCCTATGTCTGGAGTACATTTCAAGTGTTAATCCTCTAGGTTTTAATATGACAAAACATTGTCTTTCATCATTTATATATCTATAAGATAATAAAACTCTATTTCCAGAGATGTCTCAAAATTGACTCATATGTGTTTAAAATCGTTTATGTTCAAGACTTATCTATACTTCAAGATTTGCTAGACCACTGAACTAGAATATTCCTCTCACACTTAGGTGTTACACAGTTCAAAATAAAAAAATAATAAAAATCAAGTTGACAATCAGAAAAAGAACGAAGAGTCAATCTAGTTGACTCAAGATCTGGTAAAAACATCGTCAACATCCATGAAGACTCGGCTAAATTCAAAATTGAAAAATCAAAAAGGAATTACCTATAGACAAAGCTCGTCCGATTCATATGCTTTTTAGAAAGCAAAAACACTTCATTGATGCAAAAAGAATGTTCATGTTGTGATTGCTAAAGAAGCGTGTTCATTCAGATTGAAGGAGGAGGTTGGAGAGGGAGTGTTATGATCATTTTTACTGGCAGTATTTTCATTTGCAAAAGGAAAAACATCTTCATAAAAACTAACATTCCTAGAAACAAATATCTCTTTGTTCATACAATCAAATATTATGTAACCCTTTGTTCCAGTTTTAAAGCCTATAAAAACACACTTTCTAGCTCTAGGATCTAACTTCTTCCTATGGCTAGTGATTGTAGAGGCAAAACATAGACATCCAAAAATTCTAAGATTTAGCAAATTAGGTTCATGATTGTAAAGCTTCTCATAAGGAGAGTGGTTATCAAGATATACAGAGGGTTGTCTATTAATTAAATAGACTGCATGTGCAACACCATAGTTCCAAAAACACTTCGACAAACTAGATTGGTACATGATGGTTCTAGTGACTCCAAGTATGTGTTGATATTTCCTCTCAACAATTCCATTTTGTTGAGGGGTCTGAACACAACTTGTTTGATGAATGACTCCTCTTAAATCATAGAAGGAATTTATTTTAAATTCTGAGCCATTATCAGACCTTATAGTCTTTATTCTCAAACTGAATTGTGTTTCTACCATGCTGAAAAAGGATTTTACAAGATATGGTGTTTCAGACTTAGTTTTCATGAAGAATATCCATGTATGCTTTGATTTGTCATCAACAATAGTTAGAAAATATTTGTGTCCAAGTATTGATGGGATTGAAATAGGCCCCCAAATGTCAATATGAACAAGATCAAAAACTTGGGCAGATTCAGTAGTGCTGTTTTGAAAAGGAAGTTTTCTTTGTTTTGCATAGCGACAAATATCACAAGGTTTATTGCTATCTCTAGATTGAATAAAAGAAAACTTCTTATTCAACACATCAAGTTTCAATTTTGAGGGGTGCCCTATTCTTTTGTGCCAAATATCATCAATGTTATGTTTATCATTCCTAACGTTATTAACACTGCAATTAAATTGGTAAATCAGGTCTTTAGAACCAATGATGTAGAGGCCCCCTCTAGCCTCAGCTGCACCAATCATCCTCAATATGGACTCCTCCCGCATCACACATTGGTGTTGGTGAAGGTCAGCTTACAATTAAGGGCAATGGTTAGTTTGGATACAAATATGAGGTTAAAGCTGAACTTAGGAATGTATAGCACATTGCTAAGGAAGAGGTCCTTTGAGAAAATAACAGTTCCAACAACATTGCTCATCCCTTCACTACCATTACGTAATCTAATTTGTATGGGGTCAATTTTTCTATAGGATTGTAATTATGATAAGGAGAAACAAACATGATCATTTGCTCATGTATCAACAACCTAATCTTTTGCATTAGTAGGGCAAAACAAGGTTATAGGGTTACCTGAATGTGATGATTCAATGTTGGTTATTTGGTTGGTTACTTGCATATTGGTAGGATTTTTAAGCAGTGCTAGAATTGCTTTGTGTTAGACAGTTGTGAAACTCCCTTAGTTGCCTTGACACTTTGGTCATCATCCTCATTGTTGATGAAATTGATATTGCTGTTCTTCTTATAGTTAGGAGGAAAGCCATGTTTCTTGTAGCAAGTATCTATAGTGTGTCCATTCTTATTGCAGAAAGAGCAAAGTTTGAAATTAGACCCCTTTCCTCTGCCACCATTATAGCTACTACCTCTTCATGTGTTGTTGTTTCCAGTGGGTGTAATCCCTCTTCCTCTGAACTTCCCTTTATTAGTGGCTTCATTTGTATTGATGATCAAGATCTTGGCATCTTCCAAGGGCATAGGAGAAATCAACTGTCTTTCTTATTGTATTAGAAGTGATAAAGCCTTATTTAAAGATGGTAAAGGATCCATTAGCATGATCTGAGATCTTACTGCAGTGCATTGTTCATTAAGCCCCTTCAGAAATCTTATGACACAATCATCTTCTCTGTAGGTTCTAACTAAACTAGCAAGCTTAGAATCACACTGAGTTGGGCAAGAGCATGATGGTATATGTCTAAAATTTTCCAGTTCTTGCCATAAGCTTTTCAGTTGTGTATGATAAGCATTAATAGATTTGTTTCTCTGCCTTGCACTATGTATTTCTTCCTGAAGATCACAAATCCTAAACACATCCCCTTGATAGTATTTTTCTTTCAAGTCTTCCCATACTTCAAATGTTGAATCCATCCAAAAGAACACTTCGAAGAATAGATCTGTCCAATGAGTGATTGATCCATGAAAGGACAAGAGTATTGCATCTATCCCAAGATCCAAAAGAAGGATCATATATGCTTGGTTTTGGAAGAGTTCCATCTATGAAATGAAGTTTGTTCTTATACTTCAGTGCCATCATCCTTTTCCTTGACCAAGAATGGTAATTGGTTCCTGAAAAAGGGGGTGTAACTAAAACAGATGCATGATTCTCAATGGGGTGCATATAATAGAGGATGGACGGATCATTGATGAGGTTGATGATACTAATCGAGGTTGCCATGATTTTAAGAAGAAGGTAGGAGAAGAAGAGCAGAAGTTTTATAAGAGTATATGCAGTAGAGCATCAAAAGATGCTCTGATACCATCTTAGAAATGTGATTTCCATGGATGGTAAACAAAACTTCAAGACTTTGAAGAAGAAGAAGAAGAACACAAGCAGGAAAAGGAAAAATACTTATTTCTTTCTTATTATTGAATCATAATGTGTTACAAAGAATAGCTTAACCAAGGCTATATATACACAATACTAAAAGAAAGAATGAAGAGAAACCAAAACAAACTAAAAGGGTAACAAAGCCTAACTAATCCTTAGCAAACTTGCTAAAAATAGAATGATACTACCTAACAATGCACAACAAACTACTATTTTGGTAATACAACTTAAATGGCCCTTTAATATATCAACCCTATGAGATTGACCCAAACTAATTCTTCCTGCATTGGTATTGCCATGCTTGTCCTTATTAATATCAACATCCATGAGATTGAGATGGTATAGGACTTGATTGATAGGCATGGAACCGTTGGACAGGTTGATACTTGGTTGAGACAACATCAATCTATTACTCATAGAACTTTATTCTTTGAGGCTGCAAACTTGGTATATCTGCATTAGAGTCCACTCTGCATTTTGTTGCATCAAGATAATCTGCTGCAATTTGTTCCAATGATGATGTGCACTCTGTCGAGCCATGTTGCAACCTTGGTGTTTCTGCTTATGCTGAGTTAGCCTACAATGATTAGAAACAACAGGTTTATAAGAATATAGTAAATTTAATGAGTTTTTTTATATTACCATCACTGTGTGTTTTTGGGTGAGGAAGAGATGATGTGTGTCTTAAGGTGAGAGAGGAAGAGATGGTGTGAGATAAATGGGTAGGATTTAGGTGGGTTAGACTTGACAAGTTTGAATGAGACAAATCCACTTCTCATGAAAGCAAACTTTTTTCTCTTTGCCTGTGCTTTTTTCCTTTTCATTTTCACACTTAGAACCCCATTACCAATTGGGAACTCCCTCCATCCTCTTCACCTATGTGCTGGTTTTCAATTAATAAGAGAGGTTTGGGGTTGAAAATGATGATGAGAGTGAAAAGAGAAAGAAATAAAGATGGTTGAAGTAAGATGAAGAAAGAAAAAGTTTTTAAGATTGAGTGTTTTTTTATGGAAAAAAGGTTAATGTTGATGATGGAAGGTGATGTCTTTTTATTATCCTCTTATGTAACCGTGGAAGAAGAATATCTTGGGGTTGTTGTGGATTTTACGGGGAAAATGTGGGTGGTTTCTTGTAGGAGTGGGGATGGGAGAGTGAGATGTATGGAAGTTGTGAGAGTGGGGTTCCTTTCAGAGTAGGATGGTTAGGGACTCATGAGTGAGTGAAAGGTGGGTGAGAAATTGATGGGTGATGTGGGTATTTTGGGATACCTAAACAATGTCATTTTTTGGTAGAAAATTCTCAAATAATTTTATATTATTTATTCGTCACTTTTTTTGAAAAAGTATTATAGGCCGGACAAAAATAGGTATTCATACCATTGTTATAAGTTGTTTCACTAATACTCCTCAATATCATTGCACATGAGTAACATGACTATGAAGTCATTCATTTGTGAATGCGTTGTTTCTTAACCCAAGCGTGACGATCCACCAAATCATAAGTTTTTTTTAGGATTAGTACTTCGAAAACAAACATCATCCATGCTATTCCCCTCCTTGTACACATACACACCACTCCATTTAACAATAGCATTACCTATCGACAATTCTAAAGCAATATCTATACAAAGAATCTCCACATGATTCCACTCATCTTCAGAAACTAACTGATCAAGATGATGTGTAGGAAGTCCCACTTTTCGTTGTAGATCGAAGAGATATATATGATCTCTCAACATTATGAAACTGAAACTAGTATAAAAAATGAGTGGTGCCATGTCATTGATGAACAAATAGAACTTGGGCCTCAAATGTGTTGGCTCTTTGTCTAAACATCCGAAAACAAAACATACAACAATTGCTGGGAATTTGTTGCGATACCAGAAAGATACCTTGTTGCAATGATCAAACCAATCTGGAAATTTTGTTCTGGGAAAAATAAATAGAAGGACTTTCAGTGCATTTCATGCAAGGCCAGAACTATGAAATTTTCCTAAGGGGTGTGTTGGAGAAGTTTATCTAGTAAGATTTAAGCTGCACTAATACAATAATATCTTAATTATAATTATGAGAAGCTAAGAAAAAGTGAAGCACCTGAATCAATAATAAGCTTGTTGCCTGTGAAGTCAAGGATATGCAATTCTTTGGTGACAAATGTTCAATGTTTGGTGGAAGTGCCATAATTTTTTGAAGCTTCTTGCATTCATCCAAATAGAGGCTTTTAAAGTAGAGACACTTTTCAATACATGAAGGAAGTATTGTGAAGTTATTAGTGCCTAGGTGTAATGTTTCTATGTTGGGAAAGCAAGTGCAATAAATAGGAAGAAATTCATCTAACAAATTGCAAGCACACATCTCCTCCTCCTCCTCATCCTCCCATGTCTTCTTCTAAAACATGAATAATGTCTTCATAGAACCATAACCTACTGCGATAGCCAGGCTCTACGGGCGATTCTTTCCTCACAATTTCTTTTCCCATTTCCTCTATTAAATCATGCATACTTACAAGACCATATGTAACCCTTAAGAGAGATTTCTGAATCAAAACTCTGATACCATACTCTAGTCGAAAGCCACGACCATGTAGCAACATGTTGATAACACACTTCATTCTCTCACCTTGGAAGAAACAAGCAATGTCAAGGAAAATTCCCTTCTCATCATCCTCCAAACTCTCATACCTTACTCTAAGTATTTCATGAATACTTTTGTTTGTCCCTCTTTCGTAGTTATCTAATGTCGAATCCCATTCTTTTAGTCTTTTACCAAACAAGTTCGAACCAATTATACTCAAAGCCAATGGAAGGCCATTGGCATAGCGCATTGCGCGATTTGACATGTTCGCATAACTTGGATCATTTTCATTACTTTTAAAGGCATGTCAAGTAAACAATTTACGAGCTTCCTCACTATTGAATTCTTTCACACCATAAAACTTACAACTCCATGTTGAAGTAGTAAATGCTTATTCCTTGTGGTTATAATAACTCTACTACCAGAACCAAGCCAATTACTCCTTTCAGCTAATGCTTGTAACTGCTGCAATTTGTCAACATCGTCGAGAACCAATAACACTTTCTTTTGGTTGAGCCTCCTTTTTATAATTGGAATTCCTTGATTCACATCTCCCAGCCTAATATCCTCCCCAACCATTTCTAGTTTTAGTGTCTCTTGGAGTGATACCAGACCATTCTTATTTGATTTTTCTCTAATATCGGAGAGAAAGCATAAAGCATCAAACCGATCCGCAATTGAATTGTATACAACACATGCTATTATTATTTTACCTATTCCACCAATCCCACAAATCCCTACCATCTTAACCTTGTCATCATCAAACCCAACTCTAAGAAGTTTGTTTACTTCTCGTACCCGAGGCTCTATTCCAACAGGATAATCAACGATATGTAAAGGAATATGGTTAAGCTTTTTTGAGACTTCATCAATAATCTTTCCAATAAACACATATTCATATCTGAAAAATAAGGAGAGAGAAAAAAGAGAGCCATGAAACAATTGCATACATATTTCCTTTTGTTTACTATATACTTTTGGATTTTATCCTAACACAAATAAAATAATTTGTATAAGTAAATTAACTTCCTCTACTTTTGGTTTCCTTTTGACACTTTAAAACAAGAACTATACAAAAGTCCTCTTTAGTACAAATTAAAATTAGTACACCGTAAATAAATCCTATATGAATCGTATTATAGCATAAAATAAATGAAAAAAATATAGAAAAATGCATACAACTTCAAATATAATGTTTAAAAGTTGAAGTGCAAATTATTATAGAAATTGAAATAGTTGTGAGGTACCCTTGTTTGAAATCCCAACCAGACAAGTTTGCTGCTTTATGCAAAGCCAGTCTCCATTCTCCCACATTCTTCGTCTTTTGATGCTTAGCTAATGCTTCTCCATAGCTCCCTCTTTGATGTCTCACTTCCGATGGATCGACACGATAGAAAACAGGCAAAACCAATCTCCCCTTTCCATTTACACACTCAATGATCTTAGCAAGTTCTGTAAGACAAAACCTAGAAATAAGCAAGAGATTTAGATACAAAGACTTTGCTGGCCGAGTTATATTATACAGTTTGCATCATAGTTACATAATTCTCTTATTTAGTTTACATACCGAATTAATCATATAATGTACCACTTACCGGATTTGTTATATACATGTCATAAAGTACTAATATATAAAGTTACCAGATGCCGAAATGGACCACATAACCTTGCTCGTACCAAGTTCCAGGTAATTATGGTTTGCTTTTTGCATTATTATGCATTTGGTAAAGTTGGTAGGGACATAGATTGATGAAATTTCTATGGAAGCAAGGAGTCGATAATTCCAACGAGTAATAGACCCACATGGAAAATGAAAATGGGTCCAGCTGAACAGTTAAGTTTCTAGAATGCAGTATTATGTATGTTTGTATATGAGATTGATTTTTTATTCAGAAGACTACTAAGTGTACGAGGTAAAAACACTCATTAGAAAAATATATCTAAAGAAATTAATAGTGCAGTTAACTACTAGTTTGTAACAAGGTAAAACCTCATTTTTGTACTTGAAAGCTTATGTCAATTCCAGAAAGATTAAATGGACATGCACTTAGTTTTAATCATATTTCGGAGAATCTAGTTGGTGACAAAAATCTGTGAAATAAGTTTAGGATTAAAATAAAAGTAAATTACACTCACAACTAGAGTCTTAGTGAAATTATACTAACACTTACAAGTTTTAGTAAAATTATATTGACACTCTCGAGTTTTAGTGAAATTACACAAACTACTCATCTATTTTTTAAACATACACAAATCAACTATGATTATATAATTATATACATACATTAAGAAACATAAATGTACTAAATGAAGACCGAATATAATTAAGTTAAAAAATAATACCAACAACAACAAATCAAATAAAATTATAAATTTATGAAATAAATAAATGAATGAAGAAGAAGAATACATGGGTAGTACTAAGAGGAGCTGAATAAGAAGACGCCATTATTTGAATTTATATATAAATTTGAAATTTGAAATTGAACTTGGTAGAGTAACATGCATGCACTGGTTCTTATTCAGATCGGTGAAGGTGAAAGTGAAAGTGAATGGAGTTGCATTCGTGTCTTTAGTCATTCTTCTCTTTCTGTTTTTTTATGAACTAATCAATTGTATCCATTGGATTAGGTTTCCCTCTTATGGACATAAGCTTTTATCAACGAATCCATTTAGTAAGTTTTTTAATATTATTGACTATCAATTTTAGTAAAATTGAATGGTTTAAATTAATAAATATATCTAATTATTAGATTTTCTTAAAATTAATGGCTAAAATGAAAAATAAGTTTTGGAGTAAGTGAACATCCTCTCTTCAAATATTTACCAGGTTATATATGAAGGTTCACTGACATATATCACCTCTCAATCTCTCATTGATAAAATGGATGAATATAAAGAGATATAGAACCTAGTTGAACTATGAGTTTGGTACGAATAGAGATCACATCTTTTGTCACATAATATTGTGTTCGTGTCATGAAATATGATTGGTTAGAAAAATACTTAATAATTAAATTTTTAACTTAAATATTGTTGGGTACCAACAGATCAGAATACACCTAGAAGGGGGTTGAATAGGTGTCGCGGATCACTTACTCCGCTTTTCCTATATTTTGCGCAAAACATAAAACTACGGAACTTAATTGATTAAGCTTGGTATTAATCGATTAATCTATGCTGGACTTAATCGATTATGCGTGTGGATAATCGATTATCACGTGTTCTTGCAGATTACTGATTTTAATGGTTTCTTGCTATGCAAGTTACCGATTACCAATCCTTATACAATTAATTGATTACAGAGATTGCAGAATGATGTTTACACAGATTATAACATGTAATACAAAATCAATTCAATTAGCAAGAATATAATAAGCAAAAGTAAATGAGATTAGGCTTAGGAACTTGTGCAAAAGGAAATTTTTATCCTGGTTCGTTTGTAGTCCACTATAAACTACATCCAGGCCTCCCCTTCTGATCTCGGGAGATTTTTCTTCTTCACTATTCAAATATTGTTTGATACACACAAACTTCCAATAAACGATAAAACTAAGAAGCTACTTTCTTGGAGTCAACAAGCTTGACAACCTCAGTTTGACCTCTCTATCTCGCCTACTAAGACCACCTATCTTTTCGCGATTAGGCCCCAGCCAGGTATCGCTTGCACCAAGACCTCCCAGTCTTTGTGAAGAACAACAAGATCTCTTCTTGAAATTGAAGTTACTCACCAAGAGATCACTTTCCTTGATGGAAACAAATTTTGAGTTTTCTTGAGTACTGAATACTCGAATATAACAATGTAAACTCAACTTAAAAACACTAAGTAGAATACTCACAAGAAACTATTCTATATGAGAAAATTATGCAAAGGTTTTCACAAAACATATTTTACAATTTTCAGAAAACAAACTTTTCTTACTTTCACTTTATAAACTTATCGAGAAAACAAGAATGAATGATATGCATGAAAAGCTCTAGAGATGCATGCTACAACTTCAAGTTCTAAGCCCTATTCGACATGCTCTTATTCTCTAAACTTTTCTAATGCAACCTATATGACAATGTAGGT
>NW_017726711.1:0-619 GCF_001865875.1 Lupinus angustifolius | reverse complement strand
TCCTCGCAAGGAATTAAAAATAGATCGATCGGTTCCCTTAGGAACAGTCCTACCCGGACCTAGGTCGTACAAATGCTTTCTGGGCATCTCTCTCATCGATCTCGAATGCAATCAAGGAGTTGTCAGAGATTGCCTAGTTTGGCCTGTGAGAACTGTCCGATCCAACAGGATACCTCCCCAAGAATACAAGGGACTCGTCTCACCCAGACTCTCCCTCAAGACATTGTTGGCGAATCACCGTCCAATCAGTGTCGTCCCTACTTACGTCATGGTGCTCTAAGTCGTCCCGTAATTTCCTCTCCACTACTTCATGGTCACAATGCAATGCATTCTTAATCAGAATCAAATGCAAATGTATTAATCAAACACATGATCGGCCCATCCTTAAGCCATCTCCCGACAAGGAATGCTTCTCGTGGTAACATCTCATTCACTACAACCCATCACCGAATAATCCTGGACGGTCACATGACCAGGTCTCTTACGGTCGGTCGATCGTTGTTCCGTGATATCATGTATCCTTACTAGGGTACCCCCCCTAGTTCACGACCTCAAGTCGGATACTTGCCCGACAAGGCATAAAGATAAACAATGCTTTCACACTTTTGTGGAGTCCTGC
>NW_017726710.1:0-408 GCF_001865875.1 Lupinus angustifolius | reverse complement strand
ATATCACAACACACCCTACCCGGGTTCATCACATTGTTCACAACATCATCTTATTTCAATTTTTCCACACTGTCCCTCGCCAAAGCAGGGACTAGTCGCCCAAGCGACAATTCATCTTTAAATCTCAAATAAACTGAAGCCTTCCTCGCCCAGGCGAAGGTACTATCGCCCAAGCGAGCCCTCTCCTCGCTCAAGCGAGACATCTGTCGCCCAAGCGAGAGGGTTCCAGGGGCTCATTAAAATCCTGGGCGTTTTCGCCCAAGCGAGATTCTGTCGCCCAGGCGAGGGAATACCAGAACCAAATCTTCCCCCCGCCTAGTCCCTCGCCTAGTCCTCGCCCAACCAACAGGGACTTGGACAGAATACCAATTTTGCCCTTTTCGACAACCGAAACACATTTAAACATTG
>NW_017726709.1:0-42445 GCF_001865875.1 Lupinus angustifolius | reverse complement strand
TAAGTAGATTTAGACTAGCATAGGTGATGTGTCTAATGGTGGTGGAGTGAGAGGATTTGTTGAGTGATTTATGGGATTTTGGTGGTAGTAAATCAAGGCATTAATGAGTGAAATCTATAAGATTTAGTAGGTAGATTTTGTGAAGTGACTCATGCGACGCGACGACTTCGGCAAAACGTGCGCAATTAAAACCATGCTCGAGTATTGTCGGCCAATATTCGAGTAGCTAAAAATGATCGCCTGATTTTACTTTACAGTTAGAACTTCGAATTTCGGCATTCCGAGTGAAAATATTTTAGAAAATAGTTATGGACCAACTCAGGGTCTATCTTGACTCTAAATGTGTTTACGAAGCCAACGGCGTGATCGGAATTCAATTTTGAGTTACGGAACTCAAAAACCACTTTTTGAGCCGTACCGGGTGAGATTCGGCCCCGACAGCGGTCCGAAACCGTCTGTCTCCGAAAATCATGAAAATTTACCACCAAATTGGAAATAGAATTAAAAGACTAAAACTCAACTAGAGTTTTGTCTAATTCTTTGCCGAAAATTCCCAGAAATTCATTTTCGAAAATATAATTAATAAAATCTTATAATTCAAAATCGTAAAATCCGCGGTGTTACAGAGAGAGATGCCTTTATTTTTCCCATCTGAATCCTCATTCATCGTTAAGCATCCTAACTCCATTTCGTGTTCCTGGAGTTTGCCAAACAAGGTAGCTAAAGGCATGGAATCCAAGTCTTTCGACTCCATGATATCAGTTACTTTCGGTTGTCATTTCCTATGAAGACAATGCAAAACTTTGTTAGTTAATTCTCCTTTAGCAAAAGATTTATCACAGAGCAACTAAATGGTTAACAATGTGAGCAAATCGCTTTTGCATTTCACTTATAGATTCATTTGATAACATGTGAAATAACTCATATTCATGTGTTAGCGCACCTAGCCTAGCACACTTAACTTTGCTCGTGCCTTCAGTAGGCGTACCCCTCGCCACTGAAAATCGGAAGGCGGTTGATGGATGCGCCATCATCGCCAAACGTGTTTGTGGAACCCATCGTATTATCCTCTAGGATCGAATGAATACACGGTCAAGCTAGCACTTTCGTACTAGCTTTGATACCACTTAGTGGATATCAGCAGGTCACAGTACACCTAGAAGGGGGTTGATTAGGTGTCGTGGATCACTTACTCCGCTTTTCGTATATTTTGTGCAAAACATAAAACTAATGCACTTAATCAATTAAGCTTTGTATTAATCGATTAATCTGTGCTGGACTTAATCGATTATGCGTGTGGAAAATCGATTATCCTGTGTTCTTGCATATTCTAGATTTTAATGGTTTCTTGCCAGGCAAGTTACCGATTACAAATCCTTATACAATTAATTGATTAAAGAGATTACATAATGATGTTTACACAAATTATAACATGTAATACATGATCAATTCAATTAGCTAGAATATAATAAGCAAAAGTAAATGAGATTAAGGTTAGAAAATTGTGCACAAGGAAACTTTTATCCCGATTCGTTTGCGGTCCACTGCAAACTACATATAAGCCTCCCCTTCTGATTCACTATTGAATATTGTTTGATAGACACAGACTTCCAATAAACGATAAAAATAATACGCTACTTTCTTTTACTCTACAAACTTGACAACCTCAGTTTGACCTCTCTATCTCGCCTACTAAGCCCACCTATCTTTTCACGATTTGGCCCCAGCTAGGTATCGCTTGCACCAAGACCTCCCAGTCTTTGTTAAGAACAATATGATCTCTTCTGAAAAGTGAAGTTACTCACCAAGAGATCACTTTCCTTGATTGAAACAAATTTTGAGTTTTCTTGAGTATTGAATTTCAAATATAACTATGTAAACTCAACTTAAATACACTAAGCAGAATACTCACAAGAAACTATTCTATATGAGAAAATTATGCAATGGTTTTCCAAAAACAGATTTCACAATTTTCAGAAAACAAACTTTTCTTACTTTCACTTCAAAAACTTATCAAGAAAACAAGAATGAATGATATGCATGAAAAGCCCTGGAGATGCATGCTACAACTTCAAGTTCTAAGCCCTATTCGACATGTTGTTTTTCTCTAAACTTTTCTACTGCAACCTATATGACAATGTATGCTCAAAGATCTTATGAATATGCAAGATATGAAAATATGAACCTTATACCACATGGGCCAGAATTCCAGCATTTATACCAAACATATTGCTGTTGCTATTAATCGATTATTCATCCACCTAATCGGTTAACGGGCTGTTAAAAGTTAGTTATCTGTTATGTCTTAATCGATTATACAATATCTTAATCGATTAGCACACCATTAGTGTCAGATTGGTTAGCTACTGTAATTCACGATAATCGATTACACAGAATACTTAATCGATTATACTGATTAAAAATGTTTTTCTTGATGTAAGGTAAACTACCGATATGATATGCACATGCTATACTTAGTTTTTCAAATATAATACCTTTAATGTATAAGACTATGTATGTGAATGCATGAGCCTACTTATCATATGATATCTAGATGTAGTATCTCAATTTTAATCTTATTTATATTAAGGCTCTTGTGAGACTCCACCTAGGTTTACCTATCCTAGACTCGATCTAAGGCAATCATCTTAAGACTTCTAATAAAAGTAAAGCTTACAATATCCTAAGTCTATGAATGCAACCCTTGAGTCTTCGACTCATTGTTTGTTGAATGATCTTCAAGCTTACTTGCTTGTTCGTTGTCTGCATCAAAACTTGGCTTAACGTCAAATGTGCAAGTCTTAACTCTTTGCGCTTTCAAACATATTTTTATCAATCAATCACAATTTATTTATGGTACATGAAGTGACACAACATATGGAACAGAAGATATGCACCCGTTTGAATAACTATAGTTTTCTTTAGTTCAAACGTAAATGAAAGTCTCAAATTTATTTTTACTTATATGAGTATTTAAATCATTCATCAATAATGACCTCAAATCAACATTGAGATACAAGCTCCACAAAATATCAACACTCATTCCGTCTCATTTTCAACCTCAAAACCTTATACCCTCACACGTAACCACATCTAATGTCCCAAAGTCAGATCCTCCCTTACCCTCACGTTGATACAGACAAACTATCATCTTTTTCACAATGTATCATATTTTGTTTAACTTAATTATACTCGTCATTTTTTTTTGTTTAAGAAATTACACATATATTTTCTACAAGATAGCTAGTTTAATGTATGTATATAATTAGGAAATTTTGTATATGTAAAAAGATGGGTGATTTATATAATTTTACTAAAACTTTTAATTTACTTATTTTACTTTATCTATAAAGTTAAGGAAATTTTTAGGGAAGTTTAAAGTTAACTACTAGTTTGTCCTGTAAGTAGTAATGGTTAATTTCATTTCAATTTTCTGAATAATGATTCCATCAATATTTCCAATAGAATTTAACACAGAGTATTGTCCACATATTCTAGACTATTGAATGGGAAAGTAATCAAATTTCTCCTTTTAAATTAATGAACAAATAGTCCTTTTAATTCCTAAGAGCAATATTTATTAGGAGGGGCAATCACACTCTTAGAAAAAATTAATTCCTTATCCATAAAGTGAAATAATATCCATAGTAATCCCAAAAAAGATTACAAGACCACTAATATTATATATCAACCAACCTTCGTATTATTCAATACTAATTTTACCCCGCCAACTGCAACCATGTCTCTCAATACTATATCAACTAATAATTTTTTAATCATCTCCTCCCCCACCAGACCACCACATGGATGAATTAATAGTCCAGACTTCTTATTTGTATTTATATAATTCTCTTATTTATTATATATCACATACCACATACTGACATTCATCGTAAAGGATATTTAATAACGTTAATATAAAAAGTGAGAAATCTTAGTTAAGTGAACCATATTTACTCATATTTGTACCATATATGAGATAACTATATTCTTACATGCTACCAACATAGACTTTGGTTGACTAGCACATTTGACAATGTCTATCAAACAATGTCTATACTCTCACTATTGTCAACTTACCCTTTCCTTTATTTCCTACATTTGCAAATTTACAGAATTAGAGTAGTTTGCCTTTGAAATTACTGTTATGGTATAACTTCCACATTTTATTTTTATTTTTATTTTTCCCCCACTTAACTGTACACCCTTTCCTTTTCTTCGTATGAAGTGGTCTTTAATATACATAGTTTCTTCTTCTTAATTTTGTATATATTCAGCTCCCACGAGAAGGATTGGTGTAGTGCAATTACTCGTTCTTCTCTTTTAAGACCATAATTCTTAATACCAAAGATTTAAACAACAGTTCTTTAATTCTTCCATCCTTTTTTTCTACTTCTCATCCTTAATCATTCTATCCATTATTTGACACAGATGGGTTAATATGATTATGAAAAAACTTCTTTACAACCCTATCTATTTTCTTCGCAAATTCTTCTCAAATCTTGATAGACTAACCAATATTTTACAATTACCTATCAACTATTTATTATATAATCTTCATGTTTTTATGTAAGCTTTTGAAAGCATCAATATAGAACAATGCACTCCATATAATGAATATATGGTTAAGAAATATAAAATAATTACAATTTAATATGAAAATGGGCAAGAGTAAGAGGGAGATTTATGGGTGACAATCATAACTAGGGTCAAGAGCAAATTTTAAAGGGATTTTAAACAACTTTGATAATTTTTTGGATTGTTCCAAGAACAATACTTAATGCATTAGAAACTTTTGAAACATTGACATAATTCCATTAGGTTATGTTTGGGAGTTTTGAGAGAAATGGAATGAGAGATCAAAGGTCTAGGAAGGGAGAGTGTTTCATCTCGGTTATCCAGTCGCCTTAACTGCTCGGGATGGTCTCCCATTTAGCCGAACAAAGACAGGCATAACCAATCAAAGAGCTTAGTTGGGATAATTCCCCTTATACCGGAAACCCTAGGTCGGGGTTATGAGCACTCCTCGTCTAGCACGTCACCAACAACACACTTCCATGCCACCTATAATCTCACCTACCCCCTACCAACACGACAAGGACAAACTGTCATACGGCTTCCAGACCAGTCACAAGCTACAAGTCAACTATGCAAAAAGTACGACCCTACCAAAGCCACCTAACATGGAAAAAGAAGCTCTCGACATGTCAGAATGGTCGGCCATGCCAACAGTACCCTCTAGAGCCACGTCATCCACCTCAACCACTATAAATAGAGGTCTCCCCCAACAGGAAGTATATCACTCCCTCATTATTAGAACTCATTACTTGTCATTATTATATTCTACTTACTTCTCATTTCTCATTTATTGCTCCCGAGCATTACCTCTCCAATCTTATTGACTTGATCGTCGGAGAACCTTTTTAGGTAGCTCCACCGGTTGGTCCAAGTCTACTTCCCTCCAGAACGAGAATACCTCTTACTCGGACCTCCACTCCGACCCCACCTTTCCTACACAAAAGATTGGTGTCGTATGTGGTTGACCTACACCATGGTGACCACCAGAAATCAAGCAAACCCTACTAGTCACATAGAACCAACACCCACAAACATGCCTCCCAACCATCATACACCCTCCATCAATCCACCATCCCAAGTACAACCCTCACAACAAGCTAGTCGAAGCCATCACACTTCTCCAAAGCAACCTCTGCCCACCACCCAAAAATTCCTACAAATCATGAAAAAGTAGGAGAAGATAATCCAGCAACAGGCCAACTTGCTGGAGGAACTCCGCCAATCCAAATAGGAATCAAGTTACCGACCCTCATGGCCGGCCACTTAAGCATGTACCATCGAATCTTCTAGTGAATTCCATCCAATCTACAAATCACCCATACACACCAAGACTATGAACCACTATCACATCTCCGACCATAACATATGCGGGCTAAGCACCACTTCAGTGACGAAATAATGTCCTACCGTCTACCAAAACATTTGACCCGCCCGACCAACATCGACCAATATGATGGCACCTTAGATCCTCAAGATGACATTTATGCTTTTGAGGCTTCTATGCTCTTCCATGATGCAACAGACCCCACCATGTGTCGAACCTTCCCACTCATAATGAATCACTCGACTAGCACCAAACAACATCGATAAATGGTCCACCTTGACCAACACATTCAATGTCCGCTTTACAACCATCAAGGAACAACCAAGATAGTCCTACAATCAGTCTATAGTACGGCAAGGTCCGCACGAGTCTATCCGTGCATACCTAGACAGGTTCAATGCTGAAGTGATGAAGGTCCGAACTTTAAGTCTTGAGGTCGCCGTACACGTGTTGGTCATGGGTCTCAACAATGTCCTCTTTAGAAACGAGTTGGCCAAGTACACTAATCTCACTATAGAAGACCTTCGCTTCAAAGCCGAGCAACTCATCAACTTGGAAGAAACACAGACTACTCGGTCACCTGACGCGCACCATGAGCACAACCCCTCACGGGAAACCAAACGACCAAAATTCCACGACCACCCAAGAGATGACCTCCTTAGAATACCCCACAAACCCAAATAAGCGACCTGTATCCCGTAGAATGCTAGCCACTCTATAATTTTAAAAGAAGTCATGGCCACCCACCTCATTCAGCTCCCCAAACCCAATCTAAACAATAAGGTGGGGCCACAAGATCGACCAAAGTATTGTGAATACCACATCACATTTGGTCACATGATAGATGACTACATCAGTTGCATGACACAATCGAAGACCTGATATAGGCCGGCCACCTGCAATGCTTTATTATGGGAATAGCACAACAATGACGGTCACCCCCATCACGTCGACCCAACCCTCTGAAGAGACGTTCCCTGTCAGGGCACCAACAAGGCCATCCTCCAAACACATGTTATAAAAATAGATACAGACCGAGCAACTACAGGAAAAGAAGCTCGGTCGATATTAACACCATTTCTAGAGGATTTTCCGCGGGCGGCATGTCCAAGACAACCCTAAAACGATATGGGCAGGAAGTCATCCAGACGACCACCAAGAATACTTAAGTCAACAGACATGCTCCTCTTATCTCCTTTGACTATCGTGATTATGAGGGTGTCATATGGGAGCATGATGATCCCTTGGTCATCATAACAAAGTTGAATAACAAGAAGGTCAACACACTCTCTGTTGACCAAGGGAGTTCAGTAGACATCATGTTCCAAGATTTGTTTGAGAAGATGGAGCTGAGAGACTATGACCTACTACCTTACGATGGGCAGTTAGTAGTTTCATCGGCCAAGGGATAACTCCACGGGGTTGCGTGGTTGTTCGGTTAACCATTGGTGACCAACCACTTAGCAGAACAATCCAAACAAATTTCCTGGTTAAAAAGTGTTATTCATCATACAACACTATTTTCGGCCATCCAACGCTCAACCATCTTGAAGCTATGATCTCCACACCACATTTATGCATGAAGTTTCTCTCTCCCAATCTTCGGGTGTGCACCATTCGGGGAAGCCAACATTGTGCCTAGAGCTGTTACCAAATGAGCCTCTATGGTCTTCCGAAAGCAAGGTGAGGGCCACCCCCAACAAAAAGAATGAAGGGGTGCACATGGTTGAGATGGATGGTTGGGCTAACAGAGGAGAGTCCCACCCCAAATTTGACAGTCCTGTCACTATGCCATATTTGATATACAACAACGCCTATTCAACAGCGAATTCCAGAAAAACATTGTTAATAAAAAAGGCCGAAGCTAAACAACAGTGCATACTAAAGCACGCGCTGTTAAACTAGATCCACGGATAACACTTCAACAGTGCATGCGTTTATACGCGCTGTTAATGAACATTGTATTATAAGAGTGATCTTTAACAGCAAACATTTAAGCTTGTGATGTTAGTTAACATATCATCAACAACGTCATCTCAAGATTGCACTGTTAGTTAATATATCATTAACAACGCATTCTTAAATATGTGATGTTGATGAGTTTTAAATATTTTTATGAAATATTTTTGTTAATGTCATATTGACTTTAATATCATTATTGGTGTTATTATTTGAATGTAAAATTACTTAAATATTCTACATACTTAATTAACTGTTATTAACACTATGTCATTATTTGAATATATATATTCATTAATTGATAGTTACGTTGTGTCGTTTTTCTAATTTGGAGGCTCTTTAACAATGATATCTCAAGATTATGCTGTTAGTTAATTGATAATTATGTAGTTATTTTAATTTGAAGGCTCTTTATCAGCGTCATCTCAAGATTGCGTTGTTAGTTAATATATCATCAACAAGACATTCTTAAATATGCGATGTTGATGAGTTTTAAAATTAATTGATAGTTACATTATGTCATTTTTTTTTAATTTGGAGGCTCTTTAACAGTGTCATCTCAAGATTGCGCTATTATTTAACATATCATAAAAAACGCTTGTTGAAGTTGATGCTGTTGTAGAGTACTCATCAACAGTGCTACCATAAAAAAGTGTTGTTGATGAGTACTCATTAACATCGTATTCTTAATAATTGCTTTTAATGGGTTAGGATGTTTTAATTATCAGAAGTTGAAACATTTACCTCTACACTCTAAAAACTTCTACGATATATAAAGCTCAAACCCTCTGAAATTTCGAACACTCAGAACTCAGAAAGATGTAAATACAACTTCAAAAACTTCATCAATGGCTTCTCACGGTGATGATTCTCACAGTGGTGATGATCCAACAGTACCTACTACTCCTTTCAAACATCCTCCTCGTGGAATGACTTGCATGAAGGAAGTGATTCGTGCAAGAAGTAAGAACGTGAAGATACCGGTTGAATGAAACATAAAAGGTCAACCATTAAACAAGAAAGGTGACAACACTTTGGTAAGCTTCATCGGGGTCGCAGTTAGACAAAATGTGCCTATCACATTCAGCTCTTGGACTGATGTTCGGTTGAATCTGGTGAATGAGCATATTTGGAATAGATTTCAGTAAGTTTCCATTTACATTTTTACATATTTGTGTTTCCATACAATGTATATGTGTTTTCATACAATGTATACGTGTTTTCATGCAATGTATATGTATTTACGTGTTGTATAGTAAAAGTGTATTTTGGTATATATGTATAGTAAATGCAATGTATATGTATTTACAACAAGTTTCCATTTAATTTGGTATATATGCATGTAATGTTTTCACAGTTCTAATTTACGTGTTGTATTTATGTGTTTTAGTCAACTTTTGATGTTGGTGAGGAGCACAAGGATTACATCCTTAAATCGACTGGAAAGGCTTTCCGACAATTCAAAATCAATGTCAAAAAGTTTGTTAGAGATGCCAATGACAAACCCAACTTTCAAATTCCAACCAGGTATGTAAATCATATTCCAGAGGAGGATTGGAAGACTTTTGCCACTCTACGCACATACGAGTTTTTCTTGGTAAAATCATATTCTTTTTTGTATATGGACTGTGAACTTATGCTTTTGTGTGTATATATATATATATGATTGTTGATGTTACTGTTGTTTGTTTTTGCAGAAAGTAAGCAATGAAAACCGCAAGAGGGCATCTAAACCTATGTATCCATATTGAGCTTCCCGAGCAGGGTATAGAGGAGTTGAAGAAAATATTGTAAGTATTGTTAATTTTTAAGTACATTATTAGTTATGTTTTGTACCCATAATTAATTACATTATTAATGGTTATGTTTTTGTAGCTTGAGCAAACTGATACTCCTTCGAGTTCACACGCAGTAGCTCTCGAAGTTCTATGGTTGGATGTCCGTAAGAACAAGCAAGGCGTAATTGACAATGAAAAAGTTCAAAAAGTGGCAAACCGTGTTGTAAGTACTTATCATTTAGTTAAACTTGATTTCCATATTTTATTTATCAATGTAATCGATTAATTAACACTATGTATTTTCTTGATGTGCAAGTTTCCCTACAAGAAAATGAAGAGCTAAATACTCCGGACAGTCAACACAAGATACTTGATAAGGCTATAGGACTGCATCAGTACCCGGGCCATATCCGGGGGGCAGGTTTTGGGATGACCAAGAAGTCATTTGTAACTCAATAGAAGAGTGCTACCCGATCCGAATTGGATCGCATCCAAAAACAATTGGACTTTCTCATGAAACGCTACGGTGAATTTGAACATCTACTTCAACTGAAGGATGAGGAGGTGCGCCAAGCTCACGATGTCCCATGTAGCGTCAATGAGAGTTGCTCAAAGGCTATTCATCAAAACATTACCATTCTTGAGGTAATCTAGCGTTAACTAATTTTCATTTATTGACCCTTTAGTTTAATTTTGGTCGTAAACTAATTAATTATATGTTTTAACTAACATTTAGGGAATCAGTAAATGCAAACTATTCTTGAACATCCCATCGAGGCGATTAATGGGTATTGGTAAAGTGCACAACTCATCCGATGTGATGCTACACAATGCACCTATCCTGCCCTATCATGTGAAGGTCGCGATTGAGGTTGCAATCGATGATGACACATTGTTGCCAATTCCTCTCGATGAGGATATCTTGACAGTTGAAGGAGCTATAGGCACTTTTGTGGCTTGACCAATAGACCTTGTACACGTAGTGCCAAATAAGGTATGATTTTGACCTAATGCTCATTAATTCTTAATTATTATATGTTTTGATCTGTAACTGATAAGTTTTGCATTGAATATTTCAGGATAGTGAAGTTTCCGCACCACACTCTGCAACCCATGAAAAGGAGTCAATAACATCCCCTGCTCCCTAACAAGTTATTGTCTTTAATCGGATCGATGAGCAAATATACTATTTTGACTCATTGAAACATGGCGATCCGACCAAGTACACTTTTATAAAACAAATCTTCACTAAGTGAGTGGACTATTCATTTAGTTGTTTAGTAATTAAGTACAATTTCTATTGTTTAGTAATTAAGTACATTTATGTTGTTTAGGAGGCTGCAAATTTCGAGAGCCCATGATAGCAGTCTTAAAAAATGTTTTTTATTGTTTCCATGCAAGTATTCCTTGACCCATGACAAGATCCATGTTGTCTATGCCTCTCCTCATATGTTTGTTGTTTACTCTCTTCTTTAGAATTTGGGCCTCACCAACGTCTTCATAAATAAAAGTGCCTTGAGAGTAAGGGTGGGGCTAGGCCGAGTTGAGCATACACTTAAACATATATGGATTGTAGCACAAGCTTAGGGCCTATCCAAACATTTTCTAGCCTAGTCCAATCTATTTTAAAACCTACTCTAACATATATTAAAAGGGGAGAAATATACTTACTTCAAGAGTAAGTTTAAAACACTTACTCCACATCCTAATCATCAATTTTAGGAAAATTTAATTGTTTAAATTAGTGAATAGATATAAATCATTTGATTTCTCTAGAATTGATGGCTAGGATATGAAGTAAGTGTTTTAAACTTATTATTGGAGTAAGTGGATCTCTTCTCATATCAATAAATAGACTTTTAAGAAGCCTATTAAAACTTATTGGTGATGAAAACATGTTTGTTATTTGTCTTTTAATTTACTAACATATTTTCTGTTATGGTAAATAAATGATATCTCAACTTTTGTCTTTTAATATATTATGTTTTGCCTCAATTTAAAGTATTATTTTGGAAGGAGGAGGAGTATACCCTCGACATTCTGCATTGTTTTTTTCTTATCCCTGTTATTTCTCTTTTGTTCAGACTTTTTTTTGGTGATTTCTCTTTTGTTGTGTATTAGACTCTTTTTTTTGGTGATTTCTCCATTAGTAGACATTCCTATCATCTTTAGTCATTGTGAAAAAAACCGGGAATTTGTACATTAATCAAGCCGACCCTTCTATATATATGCAAGTGCAATGCACTGAGCCCATAGTAAAAGGAGCCCATTTTTTATTTACATAAATAATTTTTATTTTCACAGTTTTTATTCTTGTGTGTAAAAAATCCAACTCTTTCATAAACTTTCTACTCCAGCATTTATTATGTATTAAACTATGTATGTGTTTGTTTAATATTTTGTTGACTATTATATTATATAAACATAATTGATGTAAAATTAAATTGAGTGGTCACCCTGAGTTTTATTTTATTTTTTGGTTACATTTCTAATGATACAAACAAAATAAAATGAATATATAAAATAATTAAAAAGATAGGACTACAAAGAGCCTCAACAATAAATCTCATCTAACATAAGTCAAAATACAGCAAAACTGAAGCTCACACTAAAAGGAAAATTTACAAATTACATTCTAAACTAAATATCGGATTTGAAGTCCACTCGAACCAAGACGGTCGCAAACTTGTGTTTTCCTTTGATCCATAACCATGATTTGAACATGATATCATCCACCAACTCCTCCAAGCACGCTCTCTTGTTATAAAAAACCAAAGCATTCCTGTAATTCCATAGAGACCAGGCATCAGTCATACAAATAACCGAATAAATTACTTTCAAGATCCTACCTTTAACAGGGAGGAAATGTATTAAAACACACTCTTTACCACTGGTAGGTAAAACCACAACAAGATCCAACCACTGATACAGAACCTGCCAAACACGACAAGAGAAGTGGCAAGAAAAAAACAAATGGTCCACCATTTCTTCGTGAGAATTGCATCACGTGCACATAAGATCGTTGCCACCAATATTAACACCATTGCAGGCTAAGTTAAACTTACAAGGGAGTATGTTCAACAAAACTCTCCAAGCAAGAATACGAGTCTTCAAAGGCGCCAAAGAATTCTAAACCGAAAGCCATTTCTCTTGATCCTATGTACTAATATAACCATTTTTCTAAATAACCTTAGAAGCTAAGTTAACCATATACGCCATTGACACATCATAAGTACAACTCCAATGATCAATAACGTCATCTTTGAGAATAATAGAGTTAATAAGCTTAAGAATTACTCAATCAAAGGTTTTTCACATTCAAAATATTCTCTCCTCCAAGGGATATTCCAAATTTGTAACCCATTATAATACATGAATGATTAATCTACGGTTTAGAGGAAGTGTTGAATCTGCCAACAAATAATATTTTTTCCTACAAGCCGACAACCATGGGTAGATCGGATAGTTGATGTCTGTTGGCATAAACAATTTTTTTAATTGAAGTCGTTTGCAATTTGATTTTTGAAGAGGGAGGAAAAGAAAGATAATGCTTTAGAGTCATCTCATAAATATATTTTATGGCTCTGAAGTCTATTATTTCTCTTTTTTCCCTCTTCAAAACTCAACTCGCAAACAGATTCAAATTCAATTCATTTTTATCTATTGGCAGAAAATGAAAGTATTTGCCTATTTAATTTTTCCAAATGCAATTGTTTCTGTCCTATAAGAGAGATGAGCCCATAGCACATGGACTCATCATATCTATTACGCACGGCATGCAGTATGTATTCTTCCACACTTCTACTTTTCTAGTTTATTCCTTCAATTGGAATGTTGATTTCAAGTGTTTCATAAAGTTCTATTTTTCCTAGAATTAGCCTCAAGTCTTATACAATTGTTTTTAATTTTTCTAATCTACGGTGTGATCTAATTGTTATTCTCATTATTGCTCTAATGATAAAAAAAAATTAACTGCTGAATTCTCTTTATATTTAAAACAGAGTATGTGCTGCTTTCAAAGAACAACGATTCATATAATTTGCAGCAGCTAGAAGTCCCATTTCATATATAGCTTGTACATTTGGCATCACGTTTTTATGAATTTGTGCTTATTTAGAGTTGAAAATGAGATCTGCTAGCAGTGATAGTTCTTTAACTTTTACTTAAAACAATTAAAAAAATATAGCCTTGCCTGCTACGCCAATGGTACGTTATGAAGGTTACATGGAAGATAAAATCTACATCTTTGATGATAGCTTTTATTTACATAGTATGGTTTATTGTTGTGTTTGATGTTTGAGTGTTATGAAGGATGATGAAGGAAATGATCAAGAGAGATGAAGGGGTCATAAAAAAAATGTTATTTTTAACATTTTTTAAATAATAATTTGTTATCAATTTTATAAATTGGGTTATGATACTCTGTATCATTATTCTTTAAATAATTAAATGAGCCATAGATTTTTTGACCGCACATTGTTTTTTTATTTTGGACCTATTTTCTAAAGGATATAAAATCTATGAACTGTCGGTGTAAAGATTTATACACATGCATCTCATCATTTACCATTTATTTAGATTGATTTTTTTAAAAAGTCAACAACAATTAAATATCAATGGTAGATAATACAGTGACAGTATGTAAAACTCATACATTGTCAACGTATACATCTTTTTCTCTTTTTTAAAAATAATCCAAAAAAATCATCATTTCCAATACTCTCAGTATCCTCTTACCGATATACTTCACTCTCGCTCATCTACATCATACGACAAACCTCATAATACCATCTCCCAATTTCTCATCCCTTTTCGTACTCTCAAACGTGTACCCTACTCCCGCTCATCTTCTCCATCGTCAAAAACCCAATAATCCCAAACCTCATTATAATCTCAGTCCCAATGACCCCAAATCTTTTCATTTGCATTTTTGTCGTGAGAGTTCATTTTCATCCATTGTTTTTTCACTTCCATTTGGAAGCACTTTCCGCACCTGCTACTCAGAATTTTCACTTCCAACAACCTATTGTCGGGACAAATTATATATTATAGCATTGATTATTTATTATAACAAAATTTAGTACAGCGATTAGAATCCTACTTCATACAATATAGGGCTTAAAACCCATATCCTGGATTATAGTATCAAACACTTTTCACTCTTATGATGTAAATATAAAATTTCATAATTAAAATATCATTTTTGTACAATTATAATAATCTTATTTCTCACAATTCAATTAAAAAACCCTTATGTCTTAAAACATTTTTCCTAATATTATATTACATTTATAAAAAATATTACATTATCATATTTATTATAATTCAATTCTACAAGACCCTATTCCACAATTAAACACATAGAGTGATACTATATCAAATACAAAGTTTCACATTTGTCATAATATTTTTCATACACTTATGTGAATCATAATCCACAAATTTAAATTCTAGAAGACCTTATATGTCTTAAAACACTTGTCCTAGTATTATATTCAACTATAAAATGATTTTCAGTCTTATGATATCAGATATAAAGTTTTACTATTGTCATACCATTTTCTATCACCAATGAGAGTACTATTCTCTACAATTCAGTTCTACAATATCTTATAAGACTTAAAACTCTCTTCCTAGTTTTAGATTACAATATTAAACAATTTTTAGTCTTATGATGACCAATATAATGTACATAATTGTCATACAACTTTTGTACACATGTGAGAATCTTATTTTATACAATTAAATTCTACACTACCTTATATGGCTTAAAACTCATTTCCTAGTATTAGATTATAGTATTAAACTTTTTTCAATTTTATAATATCAAATGTAATGTTTCATAATTGTCATATCATTTTCGCGTACCTATGAGAATCATAATTCATACAATTCAATTCTACGAGACCTTACATGGCTTCAAATCATTTTGCAGTTATTACATTAGACTGTAAAACACATTTGAGTATTATGATACCAAATTTAAAGTTTCACAGTAGTTCATATGATTTTCTAACACTTGTGAGAATCATATTGACTACAATTCAATCTACAAAGACATGATATGACTTAAAATACTTTCCTAGTTTTAGATTACAATCTAACACTTTTGAGTCGTATGAGGTCAAATATAAAATTTCACAATTGTCCTACCATTTTCTATCACATATGATAGTCTTATGTTATATATTTCTTGATGATTGGTAAAATATCAATCCTAGAATCTTGAATCTCATGATGCTCACACATAATATAAAACAAGGATACAAAGTCATACTTTAATCCATGTTCTCTGGTCTACTCCTTTGATATACATTTTGAGAGAGTTTTGGTATGATGGTCTTCCTCAACCAAATCATTAATTCCTTTTGAGACCTTCATTTTCTCTCTGATGGGGAGAGGTGAAAACTATTTATGATTTGGTGTATATTGGGGACCATAACCGTTCCTAATGTGTTAACTTATAGGGTTCTCATTATCCCTATAGGTCAATCGTTTGAGTATCCACTCATTAAGCTCATATATGTTATGAGTTTCAGAAGTCTGTCATTAATCATATCACTTGGTTTGTAACCCCAAAATAAATAGCCAATATAATTGTATTAAATATATGATGTCCACCTTAAATAGAAATTATGAATTTCTAACAATCTTCCACTTGGGTTTCATATTTTTCCTAGAACGATTATATCACATATTCTTTAGGCGCACATTCATATGCTATTTATATTTAGACTTCTCCTTAATACAATCTAGTACATATCATATATCAAATATGGAACCAGTATGATCTTCATTGCATTCAAACATGACTTGACCACGATGATCATCATACCAATATACTAAAGAACATAGATCAAATATGGATGAGTGACATGAAAACTTCATGCAATGTATTCTTAAATATGTCTATTTCCAAATGGTCATTCTTTATTCTTTAGTGACATCAATCGAAAGTCTTTAATTGCAACACAATAGTTACAATACACACGTTCAAAATAGAAAAATATACCATCAACTTTGTTATGCATAAAACTATATATGACATCCAAAGTAAATCATAAAACATATAGACTCCCACTAAACTAAGGTATCCTAATGAGCAATACTCATATGAGAAATATGCTCATAAAAGACTTTGGATACCAAACCCTTAGTCAGTGGATCAAGTAGCATAAAATTTGTCCATATATGTTCAATAGAATTTTTTTCTATTTTGAACACTTTCTTTAACAAATAGAAACTTGATGTCAATAAAAATTGACTTTGTAGAACTCATATTATTGTTGGAGTTAAAAACCGCGGACTTAGTGTCACAATAATTTCTCGGTTGTCTTTTAATACCATCGACCATACGTAAGCTAGTGACAAAATTTCCGCAACCATATGCCATGGCCTGATGTTCCAAAACAAACCATGAACTTTGCAACCATGGTTGAAGGAGCTATGAGCATCTGTTTAGCAAACTTCCAACAGATAGCACCTCTGGGCAAGATAAACACACATCCAGAGGTGGAATGGCTATTATCTAGACGCCCAAAAGTCGGAGCCAGAGTACTTAATGATCTCTAAATTCTCATACCTCCGATAAGTGAACATGTTCTCTTTTGTTCTCTTTAAGTAACGCATAACATGTTTGACTTTCTTCCGGTGATGCATTACTGGATTGTTTAAATATCTTCCCAAAACTCCCACGAAAAATGCTATGTCGGGACGTGTGCAAACTTGAGCATACATTAGACTTCCTACTACAGATGCATAAGGAATATTTTATATTTCGTATCCCCTGGTTTATTTTCTTTTATGCCAAATCTATCTAGGACTTTATCTATATAGCTTTCTTGTGACAATCTTAGGATACATTAAGAGCGATCTCTTAGTATCTAAATACCTAATACAAAAGAAGCTTCCCCAAGATCTTTTATTTCAAAATTCTTCGTTAGAAATCTCTTGGTCTCATGCAATTGAGCCAATTAACACAAAGTTTTCTGGTTGCACCATATAGATCATTTCTTTAATGTCACAATTTAGAAACATAGTCTTAACATCCATCTAATGTAGCTCTAAATCAAAATGAGCTACTAGTGCCAATATTATTCAAAAGAATTCTTCAAAGATATTAGAGAGAAAGTTTTTTTTATAATCAATGTCTTCTTTCTGAGTGTAGCCTTTAGCAACTAGACGAGCTTTATATCTATCAGTATCACCCTTCGAATCTCTCTTGGTTTTAAATATCTATTTGCAACCAATAGGTTTCACACCTTCAAGTAATTCGACGAGATTCCAAACGTCATTATCATGCATAGACTTCATCTCATCCTTCATGACATCAATCCACTTTTGAGAGTTAGAACTTTTCATGGATTGACAGAAGTTCAATGGATCATCCTCTGTTAACCAAATGTCATCCTCATGTTCTTAAAGAAATACAATATCATCATTAAGAATTGCAGTTCTCCTCTCTCTAGTGGAATTCCTTAATGACACTTCTACTTCTTGAAGTTGTTGATTTGTTCTATGGGTACTTGAGGGAGAACCTCGTTGTTGTTTTGTTCAAGAATATTGCTAGGAACAATATTCTAAATATTATCTTCTGTTACTAAAATTAATCCTTGAATGGTAATAGGCAAAAGAACTTATTCACCATTAGTGATATGTTCTTCCTCAAAGACAACATTATTTATGTTCTCTTCCTCCCAAAATCAATTTCCTCAAGAAATCTTTCATTTCCCGTCTCAAAAAAGTGTTGAAGTGGGATCATAAAATTTATACCCCTGAGAGCATTCAACATAGCCATCAAAATAGCAGCTAACAGTTCTTGAGTCCATTTTCTTCTCATGCGGCCTATAAGGTCACGCCTCAGCTAAATAACCCCAAAACGCAAGTGTTTTAAGCTTGTTCTTTTATCAGTCCAAAGCTCATATGAGGTTTTGTTAATTGTTTTACTTGGCATCCTATTAAAGATGTAAACTGCGATCTTTAAAGCTTTACCCCAAAGAGACTCTGGTAAGGAAGAATGACTAACCATATTTCTCATCATATCCTTAAGAGTCAATTTCATCGCTCAACAATACCCTTCATGCTAGGTTTGCCTGACATAATGTATTGAGGAACAATTCCACATTCTTTGAGGAAAAACACCAATAACTCTTTTATAATATCCTTATTGTTCTTTCTTTTCTTATTCTGAGAGGTCATAGTTAAATGAGAACTTTCAGTATTATCTCTCTGCAGTCTCTCTTTGTCTTGGACACACTGAGATATATACTCATTGTGAGATCATTTTTCGTTATGAGTGTTTTAGCTCACTTTGAATGGCCTGAAGTATGCAGGAAGCAAGATCAAAACCAAGTGCACGAGCAAGTCATCACCAAGCTCTAACTTAAATAACTTGAGTTTTGATGCGAGATTAGACATCTTCATAATGTACTCCCTGATGTTCCATTTTCCTTTATACATCATGGAGATGAGTTTAGCCAAAAAGCTATTCGTCCCCGCCTTTTCAGTTTTAGCAAAGTATGGTTCTATTTCTTCAAGAAACTATCTTGCACTCTGACCTTCATAAATAGAGCCCTGAAACGCTTCTAGAATAGAGTGTTTCATGATCATTAGACACATTCAGTTAGAGTGTTCCCATTTCTCAATTTTAACCTCATCGAGGAGTTCTAGAGTAGAAATGGATTTCTCCACCTGAAGTGCCAGATCAAAATCCATACAGCCGAAAATAATTTCTACAGCTTCTTCATAGACCTTAAAGTTTGACCCATTCAGCAATGAGATGTTCTTAATCTGAGCAGAAATAATTGTAACACTAGCAAAAGTACAAAACAAATTGCAGTCATTCTTGCAATTAAACTCACATTCAACTTTAATACTTAAATTCAAATGATGATGGGAAAATTACGAGTTACCTAACACAACATTAATATTTAGTCTTTGGACAAAAATATTAACTTGATAGTGGTACACTCAATGTAGTAATCAAACATTGATAATATGTTCTATCAAACAATAAGTCTATCTTTGGACCGACTTACTATTCACATAGAAAGTCATATGATTATCACATATTTATTGCTACAAGTATGTTTTAAATTTGGGTCAAATAATAATCTTCCTTTGAGAAGACCATTATTCGCATACAATGCACACAACAAATGGCTTGATATTTCATATCAATCACTAATGATACTCTTATTTGTCATTGTCATACATTGATCATAATGCATGTTAAATAATAAATCATTCTTTGGACTGATTTATCATTCATATATGCAACTTTATAATAATCACATATTTACCATCACATGTGTGTATATAATCCGACCAAATAATAATATTCCTTTGGGTCGATTAATACTCGCATGGATACACATATGCACTAGCATTTGACATTTATTATGCACAATTCACAGAAAAGATATCACTTTGGCGACTTCTTGTTTAATAGGTTCACTTAAAATGTCAAACAATTATATTTTCTAAAAGAAAAACGTTTAGTTGAGTCAACACCTAATCCAAAACATATATTATTTATATCCACAATAAATATATATATATATATATATATATATATATTCATTATAGCCTATTGATAACATTGTATCATTCTCACCACAAGGATTGCATTTCGAATTTTAGTAATGATCCTTTTGAATTTTCCATAAAAAAATATTATCATTTTATACATGATTAAACATGGCATGGAAAATTGTCCAAACAGAAAAAATGCTTCAATAATAGCAACCACTTAATAATGCAATCAGCCACCAACCAATGTAACAAATAATAAGTGTTGCAACCATTTAAATAAAGAAGTTATGTAATATACATAAAACAAGACATGTTCACATAATAGACTCATTACAAGATACCTAGCACAACATCAATTTCTAGTCTTTGCACAGAGAAATTAATTTGTAAGTGGTACTCTCAACATAATGATCAAATATTAACAATTAGTTCTGTCAAACAATTGCTTTTCTTTGGACCGACTATTATTCACATGAAAAAAGATTTATATTTGTTTCATATTTATCATCGCAAGTATGTTATTATTTGGCCAAATTGTGTCTTCCTTTGGGCCGAACACAATTCACATAAATAATCTCATACTCATCTGTGTAATTTTAATAAATTTCCACCATAGAGGTTACTTTGGCAACATATCGCATCAATTAATTCAAAAATTATTACCAGACAAAAAGTAAACAATAGGGGCCCATTATAAAAAAATAAAATCTTAGAATTAAAACCTTCAGATTTAATATCTTTTATGATTAACAAATCTAATCCCGCAATATAATTCCAAATCAAAAAAGATATATTACATATATATCAACCCATAAAAATGGATGCAATCTTAATCAAATGCAAAATAGATGTAGATTGAAATGCATAAAAAATAGATGCCTATATATATACTTTCATACACTAACATAGTAAAATATATATAATTTTAAACCATTATATATATATATATATATATATACTTTAATCAGTAATTTCAGACATCACAACAATCTCAAGGTGGAAACAATTACATATGTATATATGTATATTTTAATACGCATTATAATACAAGACCATGAATTCCATATTGTATATGTATGAAAGATAAAACACAACTTCAACAAATTGCACAATTATAAAGTGACAAAAGTCAATGTCCAACAATAAGGCATTAGTGCACATATAATATACATATTGTAAAGTTAATGCAATGTTCATGCATAAATCTAAATATATACTTCAACACATGTTGCATGAAATTCATAATACAAATTACTCATAATTCAAATAAGCGGAAGCGGATAAATATTATCCTCATTATTCCTAAATACTCAATTTTAATAACCAATAGTGGAAGCATAAAAATCCCCAAATTTTAAAAATTAGGGTTCATAAAAAATTGGGGAAAAATATCTTTAATGAAAAACCATAAAATTCAAAACCTAAAGCTCTGATACCACTTGTTAGATATTTCCTGATAAATGATGAAATACCAATCCTAGAATCTTGAATCTCATGATTCTCACACATAACATAAAACAAAGATACAAAGTCATACTTGAATTCATGTTCTCTGGTCTACTCCTTCGATATACCTTTTGAGAGAATTTTGGTATGATGACTTTCCTCAACCAAATCCTTAATTCATTTTGGGACCCTTGTTTTCTCTCTGATGAGGAGAGGTGAAAACTATTTGTGATTTGGTGTATATTGGGGACCATAACCGTTCCTAATGTGTTAACTTATAAGGTTCTCATTATCCCTTATAGGTCAACTGTTTGAGTATCCACTCATTAAACCCATATATGTTATGAGTTTCAGAAGTCTTTTATGTTATCATTAATCAGATCACTTGGTTTGTAACCCCAAAATAAATAGGAAATATAATTGTATTAAATATATGATGTCCACCTTAAGTAGAAATTATGAATTTGTAAGATCTTATTCACTACAATTAAATTCTACAAGACCTCATAAGCCTTAAAACCCTTTTCCTAGTTTTAGATTATTCAATTAAATACTTTTGAGTCTATGATGTCCAAAATAATGTTTCATAATTGACATATTATTTTCCTACACCTATGAGAATCCTTTATCGTACAATTCATCTCCACACTACCTTAAATGGCTTAAAACTAATTACTTAATATTTGATTACATTATTAATCACTTTGCAATCTTTTGAAGACAAATAAAGTTTAACATTTATCATACCATTTTCGAGCACCTATGAGAATCGCATTTAATACAATTATAATCTCTAAGTCCTTATATGGCTTAAAACCCTCTCCCTAGCATTATCTTACACTATCCAACACTTTTTAGTCTTCTAATAACAAATATAAAGTTTCATAATTGTCATACCATTTTCTATCACCTATGAGAATCCTTTAACTAAAATTCAATTTTACAAGAAATTATAAGGGTGAAACTTTTTTTTTTTTGCTAGTTTTAGATTATACTGTCAAACACTTTTCATTATTATGATGTGGAATATAAAGTTTTACGAGTGTCATAAAATTTTCATACACCTATGACATTCCTATTACATACAATTCAATTCAAAATGACCTTATTTCCTTAAAACTACTTTCCTAGAATTAAATTATACTATGAATGACTTTTGAATCATATAATGTTAAAATTAAAATTTCACAATTATTGATACCATTTATAACACTTATGAGAATCATATTCTCTACAATTCAATTCTAAAGGATCCTATACGGCTTATAATGTTTTCGTAGTTTTAGATTACACAATCAAGCACTCAGAGTTATATGATGTCAAATAAAAAGTTCACTATTGCCATACCATTTTTGTACACCTATGAAAATCTTATTCCGTACAATTCCTTTATACAAGACCTTATATGGCTTACAACCCTTTTCTTAGTATTATATTATACTATCAAATACTTCATAGTCTTATTATGTCAAATATAAAGTTTTAGAATTGGCTAACGTTTTCTATCACCTTTGAGAATTCTATTGACCACAATTCAATTATACTAGACCTTATAATGTTAAAAACCCTTTTCTTAATTTTATATTACTCAATGAAATACTTTTGAACCATATGATATTAAATATAATCTGTCATAATTGGTATACTAATTATATACACTTACGAGAATCCTATTTCATACAAAAATTCTACACAACCTTATATTGTTAAAATCCAATTTCTGAGTATTGGAGTACATTATCCAATAATTTTCAATTGTATTATATCAACTATAAAGATTCACAATTGTCATAACATTTTTTACACTTATGTGAATCATATTTCATACAATTCTTTTATACAGGAGCTTATATGACTTACAACCCTTTTCCTAGTATTATATTACACTATCAAACACTTCTTTGTCTTATGATGTCAAATATAAAGTTTTACAATTGGCTAACATTTTTTGTCACCTATGAAAATAATATCACTACAATTCAATTCTACAAGGCCTTATAAGGCTTAAAACTCTTATCCTAGTTTTAGATTATATGAAACACTTTTGAGTCATATGATGTCAAATATAAGGTTTCATAATGATTATATGTTTATATACACTTGCCAGAATCCTATTCCATACAATCCAAATCTACAAGAACTTATATAGCTTAAAACTTATCTCCTAGTGTTGGAGTACACTATCCAACACTTTTCATTCTTATGATGTCAACTATAAAGATTCGCAATTGTCGTACCATTTTTACACACCTATGAAAATCTTACTTCATATAATTTTATTCTAAAGGACCTTAAATGGCTTAAAACTCATTTCCTAGTACTAAATTAGACTATCAAACACATTTCAGTCTTATGATGTCAAATATAAAGTTTAATGTGTGTCATACCATTTTCCTGCACCTATGTGAATCATATTCCGCCCAAATCAATTATACTTGACCTTATATGGCTTAAAACCTTTTTCCAAGTATTATATTAGTCTTACGAAGAGAAATACAAAGTTTCACAATTGTGATACCATGTTCTATCACCCATGAGAATCTTATTCACTATTATTCAACTAAACAAGACTTTATAAGGATTAAAATTATTTTCCTAGTTTTAGATTACACTATCAAAAACTTTTTAGCCTTATGATATCAATTATAAAGTTTTAAAATTGTCATAATATTTTCGAAAACCAATGAGAATCCTAATCCGTAAAACTTAATACTACAAGACTATGGTTTGAGATTGTCTTCCTAGTAATTTATTACACTATCAAAAAATTTTGAGTCTTACAATGTTAATTATAAAGTTTCACAATTGTCTTCTTATTTTCTAAATCTGTGGGAATCTTGTTCACTACAATTCAATTCAACTAGAGCTTAGAAGGCTTCAAACCAATAATGAGTATTAGATTACACTATAAAACACTTTTGAATGTTATGATGTTAAATATAATGTTTCACAATGGTCATACCATTTACGTACACACTTGAGAGTCCTATTTCGTATAGCTCAATTCTAAAATACCTTTTATGTCTTCAAAATATTTTTCCTAGTATTAGATTACAATATCAAACACATTTGAGTCTTATGACGTGAAACTTAAAGTTTCACGATTGACATACCATTTTATAAATCCTATGGAATCCTATTAACATCAATTCAAAATTATCCCCTATGACGATATAGTTTTTCACATTTATCATACTATTTTCATACATCTTTAAGAATCTTGTTCAATATAATTCAATTCTTTACGATCTTAAAATGGATTTAAAGCCATTTCCTAGTACTAGACAAAGCTATCAAACACATTTGAGTCGTTTGATGTAAAATGGAAAGTTTCTCTATTGTCATATTAATTTTGTAAACATATGAGAATCCTATTAACGATAATTCAATTATACAAGACATAAGAATGCTTAAAACCCTTTACCTACCTTTAGACTACATTACAAAACACTTTTCAGTCTTATGATGTCCAATATAATGTTTCACAACTGTCGTGCTATTTTCGTACACTTATGAGGACCTTATCCTATGCAACTCAATTCTACAAGATTTTATAGGTTTTAAACTATGTTCCTAGTAGTACATTACACTATAAAACACTTTTGAACCTTAAAGATGTCAAATATAATGTTTCACAATTGTCATAGCATTTTTGTGCACCTATGAGCACTCTATCTTGTAAAATTTAATTTTGCAAGACCTTATATGACATAGAACTTTTTTCCTAGTAATATATTACATTATAAAACACTTTTAAATATTTTGATGTCAAATATATGTGAAGAAGATCTTGCTCCTGACCACGACATGGTTTTGATGAATACACCAAGATCACATAAAAATAACGAAAAAGGGAGAAGATGTTGAAGATAAAAGAATATCAAGCTTCTAATAGAGTCTAAGTCTTCAATAGGTACTTCTATTCTTTACACTCTAATATGATTAGTAAGCAATGCTAATATGAAAGTCAAAAACTATTTGAAATGAAATTGAAAACTCTAAGACAAAGTAAAACAAATTTCAAAATGCTAAGTAACGAGTTACTTGACCTGAGTTACAGGTTACTAGACCTAGGTAATAGGTTACTTGGACTATGTAATAGTGAGTAACATGTTAATGGGACTATGTAACAGGTTACCTAACTGAGTAAAAAGTTACCCATCAATTTTTATACTATGTAATTGATTAGTGCATTGCAGTAACCGATTATTTCTCTGACATAAAGTTTGGGTAATCGATTATATCGTGGTGTAACCGATTACCCAACTGAACAACTTTCATCCAAAATCAATGAGTTTCATTCCAATCGTGTCCCAACTTCATGGAAGGGTATATTGGTTGATTGAAATCTTATTTAAAGGCGTTAAGATTCCCATTTGAAACACACTTGATACACAAATTACTCAACTTTCAAATATATTTCTCTACACTATCTCTTGCAACTTTTGTTCTAAACTTCCAGATTCTTTTTGAAGTTGCTTCAAGTGCAAATTTCTAAAGTTCTCAAACTTAATTACTTTCAATATCATTGCATACTTAGTATATTGAGTAAGAGGATTGCAAGTAATAGAATTGTTATATCTTGTAAAGGCAATCCTTTCATAGAATTTATACTTCAAAACATGTTATAAACTTAACATCATAAGGGTGTGGTGAGAAGGGGAAAGAGAGTACTTGGAAAGGTTGATTTCCAAGGGTGTTAGGTATTTGTGAGTGTGTAAGTTATAAGGAGTCTCGGGGACAGAAATTGTAACTATAACTTAAGATATCTAGTAAAAAAATCTTTGGTGTTGCAAGAGTACTAGATGTAGCCTTCGGTGGACAAGAAGGTAAACTAGTATAAAAATTTTGTGTTCTTTCTCTCTTCTCTCTACTCTATCTCTTTTGTTTTGGAGTTATTATTTGGTAATATTTATGCAATATTTCCGATGTATAACATTTTGATATCAAAGCATACAAATTGACCATCACTTCATACAACTAAGTTACCCCTCTCCTCTTAGTTGTCATCTAATACTTGCATTTGACACTACAACTTACTTTGCATAAGTTACTTACAAAGATTCTAAACTTTTAGATAGCCTCTAGATCCTTTCTGGGAGAAGGTTCCAACATTAATCACCCTCCAAGTTTTGTTGGAGAATTCTACGACTATTGGAAAATAAGGATGATAATCTTTATAGAATCTTAAGACCTTGATATTTGGAATGTGATTGAGGAAGGACCATATGAACCCTTTACATTAATGAATAGTGTAAGGGAAATTAAACCTAAATCAATCTGCAATGATGAGGATAAGAAGAAAGTCCAATATGACCTCAAGGCCAAAATCATCCTTACTTAAGCCCTAGGAATCGATAAATTCTTTAGAGTGTATAAGAAATATGGGACACTCTAGAAACCACACATGAGGGGACTGAAGAAATCAAGTGGAATAGACCCAATACTCTCTCAAAAGTATGAGATGTTCCGCATGAAACTAGGAGAGAAAATTCTTGATCTTCGAAAGAGATTTAATCCTCTTAAAAAACATTTAATTGCATTGGGAAAGGTGCTTCCAAAGAGTAACTTGAACTTTAACGTTCTAAGATACTACCAAGGCAATGGCAACCTAAAGTGACAGCCATTTCTGAAAAAAAATGTTTATAAAAAATTTCTTTGGCTGCACTTTTTGGAAAACTACAAGAACATGAATTGGAAATAAGTCAACTTGATCAACATGAGGAAAAGGAAAAGAAGAGGAAAAATATTTATCTTATGGCAAAGGCATAAGTATATGATTCTTCAAAAGATGAATAAGAAAAAGAAGACATGGAGGATATGAGCATGCTAGAGAAGAAGTTCAACAAATTTATAAAGAGGATCAAAGGAGTCAAGGCTGGACAATCAAGGAAATTCACCAAGGGCAATGAAGTTTCCACTTCAACTTAAAACTTAAATTATTTTGAATGTGAAAAACCTAGTCATATGAAGATGGATTGCCCTATTCTTAAGAAGAATCCCTTGAAAGGGGAATCAGAAAAGAGGACCGGAAGACGAGCCTACATTGCATGGGAAGATAATAACACAAGTTCTACTTCAGAACCAGAGAATGAGGAGCAGGCTCATCTATCCTTAATGGTGTCTCATCATTCTAATGATGAAGATGTAAGTGAAACTGCACTTTTAGATAAGCCATATCTTTCTGATTTACAAAATGCCTTAAATGAATTGTATAGTGAATATGTTAAACTTACTAGACTTTCTTTACAATAAAAAAATGAATTAGACATATTCAGAAACAAACATTTTTCTTCTTCTTATCCAAATTGTATTACTCTTGAAAACAAGGTTTCTACCTTAAGTCGAGAACCAATAACATAAACAAGAGTAGTAAAAACTTGGACAACATATTGAAAATGCAAAGACACTCTACCGACCATAGAGATCTTGGTTTTTCAAAACCTTCTTCAAATAAGAAAAAGGAAGTGTCTACAAAAATTAATTTTGAAAAACAAAGTATTCATTCTCATCATGTTTCTAAATCTAGAACTAGGATACAAAAGAATCAACCATTTGTATTAATTGTAAAAATCATGGGTATACACCTAATACTTGTATGATTAGAAAATATGGTGTACCCCTAGGTCGTTTTAAATGGGTAGAGAAAGGTGATAACCCTCTAGGACACAAACTGAATTGAGTACCTAATATTACTTAACCTGTTTTGCAAGAATATTTGGGAGCCGCTAGTGATTTACAGAATTTGGATAGTGGCTGCTCAAAACCTATGATGAGCGACAAAGGGAAGTTCTTTGTCCTTACTCTAAGAGACAATGACTATGTCACACATGGTGACAACAACAAAGGAAGAATTCTTGGAGTTGATAAAGTCAGGAAGCCACCTTCTACTACAATAGAAGGAGTTCTATACGTGAAGGGACTCAAGCATAATTTACTAAGCATTAGTCTACTTTGTGAAAAAGGGTTCCACGTGGCTTTCTACCCTGACAAATGCATTATTGACAGCAAGGTATCTAAAAACTCTAAACTTGTTGGTTAGAGAATTAATAATAACTATATGATTGCTTTAAATGATTCTTCTCTTCCCATTAAATGCTTAGCTGTAAAGGATCATGATGCATGGCCATGGCATAGGAGAATTTCCCATACTCATATGGATCAATTGAATAAAGTGATTAAGAAAGATTTAGTTGTTCATTTACCCAATATGAAGTTTGTTAAAGACAAACTATGTAGTGCTTCTCAAAAGGGTAAACAAGCAAAGACTTCCTTCAAACCAAAGCATATGGTTTCTTCTGATAGACCAATGTAGTTACTACACATAGACTTATTTGGTCCCTCACGGACAAAGAGTTTTGGTGGTAACTATTATGCTCGTGGTAGTAGACGATTTCTCAAGATACACATGGACTCCATTCTTGGTACACAAGAATGAGGCGTTTAATGCCTTTAGAAAATATGCTAAAAGATTAAAAAATGAAAAATCTTTGAAAATCACTACTATAAGGAGTGATCATGGGGGAAATTTTCAAAATTTTTCTTTGAGGAATTTTGTGATGATCTAGATATCACTCACAATTTCTCTGCTCCTAGAACACGTCAAGAAAATGGTATTGTAGAGAGAAAGAATAGGTCTTTGGAGGAACTAGCTCATAACATGTTGAATGAAAATAATTTCCTAAAGTATTTTTAGGATGATTCAATTAGTACGGCTTGTTATGTCTCCAATCGAGTCCTTATAAGACCAATTCTAAAGAATACTCCCTATGAACTCTTCAAAGGTAGAAAACCAAATATTTCTCACTTACATGTTTGGTTGTAAATATTTTGTGCTTAACAATGATAAGGATAACTTGGATAGGTTTGATGCAGAAGTTGATGAATGAATTTTCCTATGCAATTCTCTTACAAGCAAAGCTTTTAGAATTTTTTTAATAAGGGAACTTTAGCCATGGAAGAATCTATTCATGTAACATTTGATGTGACTCATCCCTCTATGGAAGAAAAGTCCATTATAGATGATAATGACTTACCTAGTTCTTCCTTAGAAAGTTCCATTTCCGAAGCCACAACCAACATGGAGCGATTGAAAATATATGATGCTTTACCTTTACAAGAACAACATATTCATTCCGGTTTACCTAAAGAGTGGAGAACCCATCGATATCATTCTATTGAGAACATCATTAGTGATATACGTAAGGGAGTTACCACTCGCCATAAGCTGAATGAGGCTTGTCTAAACATGGCTTTCATCTGTCAAGTTGAACCATCCAAAATTGATGATGCAATCGAGGATGGACACTGGATTCTTTCTATGCAAGAAGAACTCAACCTATTTGAGAGAAACGAAGTTTGGTAACTTTTCCCTAGACCTAAGGATATGCATGTTATAGGAACACATTGGGTCTTTCGAAATAAATCATATCAAAATGGTATTATCGTAAGAAATAAAGCAAGAGTAGTAGCCCAAAGATACAATCACGAAGAATGAATAGATTTCAATGAAACCTTCGCTCTGATTGCTAGACTTTATAATGCTTAAAACCTACTTGCTATTATTATATTCCACTATAAAACCCTTTTGAGTCTTATGATGGTAAGTATTATGTTTCACAATTATTATATTATTTTTATATACCTATGATAATCTTATTCCTTACAATTTAATTCAACAAGACCTTATAAGAATTAAAATATTTTCCCTCATTTTAGAATACACTATCAAACACTTTGGGTCTTATGACGTGAAATATAAATTTTCACAATTGTCATAACATTTTCCTTCACCTATGAGAATCATATTGCGCACAATTGAATTCAACATGACCATATATTGCTTAAAACTCTTTTCCTAGTATTAGATAACAATATCAAACACTTTTGAGTCTTATGTTGTCTAAAATAAAGGTTCACATTTATCATACTATTTACGTACACCTATGAGAGTCCTATTCCGTATAGTTCAATTTTGCAAGACCTTATACAGCTTAAAACCCTTTCCATAGTTTTAGAATACACTATTAAACAATTTTGATCCTTATGATGTTGAATATAAAGTTGCACAATAATCATACCATTTTCGTAAACCTAGGAGAATCATATTCCATAAAGTTCAATTCAAAAAGACCTACAGATGGCTTTAAACTACTTTTGTAGTATTAGTATACAACCAAACACTTTGAGTCTTATGACAACAAATCTAAACTTTCACAATGGTCGTACCATTTTCTAATAGCTTTGAGAATCCTATTCACTACTACTATTCAATTCTAAAAGACCTTATAAGGCTTAAAACCGTTTTCCTAGTTTTAGTTTACATTATCTAATGTTTTTGAGTCTTATGATGTCGTATACAAAGTTTGGCAGTTGTCACACCATCTTCCTATACCAATGAGAATCCAATTCCTTCCAATTTAATTCACCAAGACCTAATATGGCTTAAAAAAATTCCTATATTTATATTACATTATAAGAAATTTGAATCTTGTGATGTCAAAAATAAAGTATCACTATTGTCATACTAGAGAGAATCCTATTCCTTATAGTTAAATTCTACACGATCTTAATATGGCTTAAATCCCTTTTCCTAGTATTATATTATCCAATCAAATACTTTCGAGTCTAATGATGTCGAATATAATGTTTCAAAATTGATATACCGTTTTTGTTCACCAATGAGAAACCTACCCCTTATAATTCAATTTTACTAGACCTTTTATGGCTTAAAGCCCTTTTTGATTTTTGTGAAATCAAATATAATGCTTCATAATTCTTATACCATTTAATTAAATCTATGATAATTCCATTTTGTTTAGTTCATTTCCACAAGACCTTATAAGGAATAAAGATATTTTCCTTGTTCTCGATTACACTTAGGGATGGCAAAATAATCCATACTCGCAGGTAATATCCGCACAGACACGGGTACGAGGCACAAACAGGTACCGGCGGATTTTATAAACGGGTTTTTAAAATACCCGTAGCCTATACGGGCGAGCACGGGTATTGTCGTACCCATGCCCGCAGGTACCCGATATTTGTGTAATTATCATATTACCCTTAATAAAAATTCATACATTACTACACACTTCCCTGAAAACACAAAATTTCTATTTACCCTATTTCCCCTGAAACTAAAATCCCTAACCCATTTACCCCCTTTCTTTGTCATTCCCTTCTATAAAAGTGTAAAACCTAATTTACATTCTCATTCCCTTCTCCAAAGCCTTCAAGCCAGGTATATTCGTTTCTCTCTCTTCAATCCTTGTTGTATTTTAAGTTCACTCTCACTTACATTGTGTTCTTTGTTCATTCATTCCTTCAATTTATTTCCTTCTACATAACATATATATGTTTCAATTTATATCCTTTAATCATAGATCTATATTATAAACATTTTGTTTCTATTAGTTTCCTAATGATGCTGCTTTCTAAATCTCACCTTTCATTCTTCCTTCCTTTTACTGTTATAGTTGTTAGGAGATGGCAAGATATATATGATAAAATGAATATAGATAAATTTCAATATGTTACAGTGATTGTAATTGCTTAATGTTTATTTTTTGAACCATCTCTTGGTAGTTGGTACTACTTACATGTTTGATGCCATTAGTTTTAGGTTTGTTCTTTTTGTTGTTGGAATCTGAACCAGTCTTCATTCTTTTGGACCTAGGCTTCTTAGCAGTGTGTTTCCTACTAGCCATTCCAGGTTGATCATCCATAGATTTATCGGTGTTAGTATTCGCAAATTTGACAGAAGATTTTGCAGATCCACTTTTGGAAATGCTGGCAGAAGTTCTACACATATTGATCCATTACAATATTTCAATAACAATCCAAATAAAACACATTCTGAACTAAAATATTTTGTCTAGCATGTAGACTAACCTGGACCTGAAATTGATATCTTTAGCCTTGTCCAATTCCAAGTCAGGTTCTTCTTTGATTTTTTTTCTTCCTACCTTATAAAAATTGGTATTTAGTTAGAACTTAGAAGGTCAGGTTGCAATTGAAGAAATAATAGCTACGTGAACCTTGATGAAATACTTTTGAAGTCTAATTATTATTTTATCTATATAATTTTGATTTTATTGCAATTATTAACGCTTGGCTTCAAATTTAGTCAAATATATCCGATAAATATGTAGGATTTTATATATATAATTTTGATTTTCATGTTGTATTTATCTTTGCAGTATGTCGATCGAGCAAGCCTCTGTTGGGCAAGATCAAGTTCCCAATGCCTCTAATGTGGGTGAATCAAACTCAGTTCCAATGAATGTAGATGTTCCATCGATTCAAGATGAAACTCATTGTTCAATTCCAATTATCATCTGTTTGGAATCATTTTAAGAGGCATAGGATAGATGGAAAGAGGAAAGTGGCTTGCAATTATTTTGGCAAGCGACTATTGGGAGATACAAGTCAAGGAACAAAACACTTGCATAATCACTTTAAAAGTTGTCTACGTCATTCAAATTCAGATATAAAGCAAGCACTTCTTAAAACTGCAAAAAAAAGTATTGAATCATTGTTGGTTGGTTCGTATGCATTCAACCAAGAGGATGTAAGACGCGCACTTGCAAAGATGATAATTTTTCATGAGTACCCAATGTCCATGGTTGGCCACGTCTTATTTAAGGAATTTTGTGGTGCATTGTAACCTTTATTTAAAGGGATTTCTCGCAACACGGTGAAGGATAATATCACAAGGATGTATAATAAAGAGAAAGTGAATATCATGACTTTGATTTCAAAAAATCAAAGTCGGTTTACAATTACAACTGATATGTGGACCGTTAGTAACCAAAACAAAGGCTATATGGCTATCACGGCACACTTTATTGATGACTCATGGGTTCTACAAAATCGACTTGTGATGTATCAATGCTAAACTTTATTAACATTCTCATAATGTTTATTATTTTTGTATTGTTTTTGTGACATTGTTGCTTTAATTTTCGATAAATGGTAGGTTCATATATGTGCTTGCTCCACATACTAGTGAAGCTCTTAGTGATTGCTTAAATGATTGCCTATTGGATTGGAACCTAGATAGGAATTTGTCTACTCTGACTGTTGATAATTGCACTACAAATGATAGAATGATTGAGTGCATGTTGTGTAAGATTTCACTTAGATCGTTTATTTTGGGTGGGCAGTTATTTCACATGTGTTGTTCTGCTCATATATTGAATTTGATTGTGAAGGATGGGTTGTCCGTTATCTCTAGTGAAATAGATAGGGTTAGAGATAGTGTTAGCTTTTGGACGGCAACTCCAAAAAGAGAGGAGAAATTTGAGGAGACATGTGAACAATTAAGCATTCGATATGATAAAAAGTTAGAACTTGATTGCAAGACTAGATGGAATTCTACATTCTTGATGTTTCATGTGGCACTAATATATAGAGATGTCTTCCAAAGATTTCACTATGAGAAAATCAATATAAAACATTGTCGAATGAAAATGAATGGAAGATGACCAATGAAATTTGTTAAAGGTTGAAGTTATTTTATAATGTGACATTAGTGTTTTTTGGTACTTTGTATCCAACTGCAAATGTCCTTTTTCCAAAAACTTGTGAATTTAAATTGGCATTACTTGACTGGCTTCAATCTACTAACCTTGTTATTCAATAAATGGTTGCAGCAATGTATGTCAAATTTGATAAGTATTAGGGTGATATAGGTGCTTTGATGGTTGTTGCTACTGTGTTAGATCATAGATACAAACTATGTTTTTTAGAATTTTTTTATCCCATAATTTATGGAGAGCAACATGTTTCTGAAATGAATAAGGTGAAAGGTATTTGTGACGAGTTGGTAAAAGAGTATGAGATTAAAATGAAGGGTAAGGAGCGTGTTTTTTCAAGTCAAATTCATAGTCAAACTCTAAATTTAATAGATGTGGGGGCAGATGGAGTGAATATTGATAGGAGGGCAAAGTATCAAAGTTTTGTTTCTAAGTAAAATATTGCTACAACACACCGTAGGTCAGAAATAGACATATATTTAGACGATGGAGTATTATCCGATCAAGGTGAAAAGTTTGACATCTTAACTTGGTGGAAAGTAAATAGGATTAAATATCCAACCTTGCAAATAATTGCAAGAGATTTACTTGAAATTCCTATCTCCACTGTTGCTTCAGAATCTTCATTTAGTACTGGAGGACGAATTCTTACTCCTCATCGTAGAAGATTGCGTCCAGATACCATAGAGGCATTGATGTGTCTCCAGGATTGGCAAATGTGTGACATGAAAGGTAATATTATCTATTACTTTTAATTATATATTTTGTAGATCCATTATATAAATCTTGAATGAAGTTATTATGTTTTTGCAGACTCTTCAAATTCAAAACTCGACATCATCGGGTGTGGTACAGTATTGGAAGATTTTGATGTTAGTAACATTGTTAAGTTGTGATTTGAGACCACTTAAAAAGAATTATGTTTCTTGCTTTGATTTTTTTTATAGGATTCAACTAGCCAAGATAGTGTCATTGAAGGGAATCACGTTAACCGTTGAAGAAGATTCGGAAACTGCAGCAATGAATGCATTTTTTATATCATTTTGTTGAAGACTTAATATTTTGAAAGCAGTTTAAAATTTAAAATTTGTATGAGCAATTGAATTTTTATGATTACTCTTCAATATTAGGAAAGAATTGTTGAATTTATGGTTGAGTAGGAATTAGAAATTTGTTGATAATGCAAAAACCCGTGGGTACCCAGAAATACCCGTGGGTATCCGTACGGGTACGGGCTGGTACGGGTAATGATCCCAAATTCAAAACGGGTAGCGGGTAGCTACAACCCGTGCCCGTTGCCATCCCTAATTACACTATCTTTTACGTTCGAGTCTTTTGATGTCAAATATAAAGTTTCACAATTTTTATAATATTTTGTAAAACCTATGAGAATCCTACTGACTACATTTCAATTTTACAAGACATTATACGGCTTAAAATCGTTTTCTAGTATTACATTACACTACCAAACACGTTGGAGTCTTATGAAGTGGAATATACAGTTTTGCAATTGTCATACCATTTTCTAACACATACGAGAATTCTATTCCATACATTTCAGTTTTAAAAGACCTTATATGGCTTAAAACCATTTTCCAAGTATTAGATTACACTATGAAACACTATTGAGTCGTATGATTTCAAATGTAAAGTTTCACAATTGTCATAGCATTTAGGTACACATATGGGAATCATGTTATGTACAGTTCAACTCTACAAGACCTTAATATGGGTTAAAGTCCCTTTTCCTATAATTAGGTTACAATATCGAACATTTTGTGTGTAACGATGTCAAATATATTGTTTCAAAATTATCATACCGTTATCTATGCATATTCCTTACAACTAAATTCTACCAGACCTTATATGGCTTAAAACCCTATATGAGTCTTGTGATGTCAAATATAATGTATCGTAATTGTCATACCATTTAAGTACAACAAAAATGTTACACTATCAAACACATTTGAGTCTTATGAGTATGAATATAAACTTTCACAATTTTCATACCATTTTCGAACACCTCTAAGAATCATATTCACTAAAATTCAATTCTACAATAACTTATAATGCTTCAAACATTTTTCCTAGTATTAGATTAAACTTTCAAAACGCTTGAGTCTTATGATAACAATTATAAACTTTCACAATTATCATACCATTTTCTAACACCTCTGAGAATCCTATTCACTAAAATTCAATTATGCAAGACCTTATAATGCTTAAAACCATTTTTCTAGTTTTAGATTACACAATTATACAATTTTGAGTCTTATGATGTCATATATACAGTTTGACAATTGTCACACCATTTTCATACACCGGATGAGAAACATATTACATACAATTACATTATTGAATATTTTAATATGGCTTAAAACACATATCCCTAGTATTATATTATATTATCAAACAATTTTGAATCTTGTGATGTCAAATATAATGTTTAAAAAATTTCATACCATTTTCTACCACCTATGAGAATCCAATTTCATATAGTTAAATTCTATACAGCCTTATATGGCTTAAAACACTTTTCCTATTATTATACTCCACTATCAAACACTTTTTGAGTCTTATGATATCAAATATAATTTTCCACCATTGTCATATCATTTTTGTATACATATGAGAATCCAGTTATATACAATTCAATTAAGAACCTAATATGGCTTGATACCCATTTTCTAGTTTTAGATTGTACTATCAAACACTTTTGATACTTGTGATGTCAAATATAATGTTTCACAATTGTTATACCAATGTCTAACACCTTTGAGAATCCTATTGCCTATAATTCAATTCTAGAAGACCTTATAAGGTTTAAAACTCTTTTTTCTAGTTTCACATTACACTATCAAACACTTTGGAGTCTTACGATGTTGAATATGAAGTTTCACATTTGTCATACCATCTTTGTACATCTATAAGAATCATATTTCATACAATTCAATTCAACAAAACCTTATACAGCCTAAAACTATTTTCCTACTATTAAATCACACTATCAAATGCTTTTGAGTCTTATGATGTAAAATGTAATGTTTAAAAATTTTCATACCAATTTCTACCTCCTATGAGAGTCCAATTCTATACAATTAAATTCTAGAGTACCATATTTGGCTTAAAACCCTTTTCCTATTATTATACATCACTATCGAACACTCTTCTATCTTATGATATCAAATATAATGTTTCACAATTGTCATATCGTTTTTGTACACCTATGAGAATCCAATCACACAATTCAGTTAAAATCATAATATGGCTTAATACCATTTCTTAGTTGTAGATTATATTATCAAAAACTTTTGATTCTTGTGATGTCAAATATAATGTTTCACAATTATCATACAATTTTATAACACCTATGAGAATCCTATTAACTTTAATATAATTCTAAAAGACCTTATAAGGCTTAAAACCCTTTTTCTAGTTTTACATTACACTATCAAAGAATTTATAGTATTATGATGTTGAATATGAAGTTTCCATATAGTTGTACCAATTTTGTACACCTATGAGAATCCTATCATGTACAATTCAATTCAACTAGACCTGATACTACTTAAAACCTCTGTGCTAATATTAGATTACAATATCAACCACTTATGAGTCATATGATGTCAAATTTAATGTTTCACAATTATCATACCATTTTTGTACACCTATAAAAATCTTATCCCGAACAATTGAATTCAACAATACATTATACGACTTAAAACCCTTTTCCTTGTATTATTTTAAACTTTTGAAAACTTTTCAGTCTTATGATGCCAAATATAAAGTTTCATAATTGTCATACCATTTATGCTCACATGTGAGAATCAATTTTGTATAGTTCAATTACACTCGACATTAATATGACTTAAAACTCTTTTCCTAGTTTTAGATTACACTATCAAATGACTTTGAGAGTTATGAATTTGAATATAAAGTTTCACTAATGTCATATCATTTACATATACCTATGACATTCATATTTCGTATAGTTCAGTTTTACAATACCTTAATATGGCTTTAAACCATTTTCCTAGTACTGTACAACATTATCAAACATTTTTTAGTCATATGAAGTCAAATATAATATTTCACAATTTTTATACTAATTTTTATACCAATGAGATGCATATTAATTACAATTACATTATGAAGAGCTTAATATGGCTTTAAAAAAATTTCTATTATTAGATTACACTATTAAACAAATTTGAGTCTTTTATGTCGAATATAATGTTTAACAATTTTCATTCCATTTTCGAGCACCTATGAGTATCCAATTCCATTGTACAAGACCTTATATAGTTTAAAACTCTTTTCCTATTATACTACACTATCAAATAATTTTGAGTCTTATGAAGTAAAATATAATGTTTCACAACTGTCATATAATCTACGTACAACAATGAGAATCATATCTTGTACAACAATTAATAGGGTATTCATAGCAAAAAAAGAAGGGGAAAAGTTCAAGGATCATCTTATAGCAAAAGGATATTCACAATAGAAGGGGATCGACTACATTGATATTTTCTCCCTAGTGGTGAGACACACTTCTATCAGGGTAGTGCTTGCTTTGGTAGCCAGTCGGGATATGCACTTAGAATGGATGGATGTGAAGACTGCTTTTCTCCAAGGTGAATTAGAGGGGAAAATTTACATGACACAACTAGAAGGGTTCAGTATAGCTGGACAGAGTCACTTGGTTTGCAAGTTGAAGAAGACTCTATATGGGTTGAAGAAGTCTCCCAGACAGTGGTACAAGCAGTTTGACACTTATATGTTGAAGCTTGGTTACAAGCGTTGTGAGTATGATTGTTGTTTTTATGTAAGAAGCCTTGATGATGGTTCTTTTATTTTTCTTCTACTTTATATTGATGTTATGTTGATTGTTGCTAATCATTTGAGTGATATCAATGAGTTGAAAGTCAAGCTAGGTAAGGAGTTTGACAAGAAAGATTTAGGGGCTGCTAGGAAGATTCTTGGGATGGAGATTCACATGGATAAGGGAGCTAGAAAACTATGGCTCTCCCAGCAAAGCTATGTTGAAAATATCTTAGAGAGATTTGATATGGGCAATGCTAAAGTAGTGAGCACTCCATTGGTAAATCACTTTAATCTTTCCCTAGATTAGTGTCCAAAGACAGATGAAGAGAAGAAACAAGCGAATTTGTTAACGGGGTTCGGCCAATTATGCCTACGTCCCCAAGAGCGTTGATCGGGTACCAAAATATTATTAGAGAAGAAGGATTTCAAACCCTAGCACACCCATGGGCCCACCTGCCCATGAGGTGTTTCTATTTGGTGCTTATATCTAGTACACATTTTAACAAGAGACTTGAGTCTAATATATAACATTGATACTCTACTCTATTCTATTACTAGGCAATGTGAGACTTCATATAATAACATATTTCAAATATTCCCAACAGTCTCCACCTTGATTGAAATAAACGAATATCTTGCTCCTTAGAAAATCTACACAAGAATCTCCACATTAGCGAATATATGACTCCACCTTGCTCAATGCCTAATTCTCTTTAACAACTCCTTCACATAAGAGTCTTCTCCCATATAGCCTAAACCTTCTGAGTATCCTTGACGATGTTACCAAGAGCCTAGCTCTCCAAACTTGTAGTGCAGCTTCCCGTACCGCCATCACATGGAACATGTCGCCTAGCCACCTATTGCTAGGAAGTCTTTCGATATATTGGAACATCAACACAAAATTTCACCAACAATCATCCTCTTCTATACTCAGTCAAACTGAAACTTGAAGCTTCCTTATAAAGCCTCAACCGCTACCACCATTGTCTACTCCGACAATCCTAGTTCAAAACAACTATCACACTCCACCATAAGGAGTGTCCCACAACACAAAACTTGCGTCAATGCTAACTAATGTCTGTGTCACATCCTTACATCCAAGCCAATTCCCATGTCATACCCTTGCATCTCTACCAATGCTTGTGTTACAACTTGCATCAAAGTCAATGCCCATGTTACATCATACATCAAAGTCAGTCAGCGCCTTTGTGCTTTTGTAGATCTGCTTACAATTAATATCCTTCACTATGACGTACCAGACGCGTCATTAGGATATTCCACTTCTAGAGAGGTATTTAAAATCAATATCGAAGATTATCATGTATGCAATGCGATGCATGAGTCCTCCATCATTACTCCTTTATCCTCCCAATAACTATTCGGAAATAACCGAGAGTGCAGTTCCCATAAGAAGCCGATTTGATCGCACCAAAACTATTCCTTGCAAGGATATATGATTGATCTGTTCCAAAAGAACTATCCATTTCAGGATGGTGTCATATAAAACACTTTCTAGGCATCCCTCTTATCAATCCTGATTGCAAAGAGGGGTTGTCAGAGATCGTCTAGTTTGCGCTGTGCGCATTGTCCGATCCAACAAAATACCTCATCCAGGAATACATGGGACTCGTCTCACCTAGACTCTCCCTCAAGAATTTGCTGACGAATCATTGCCATCAACACTGTCCCTCTCAAAATCTCGGGGATAATTCGTCTCTCGTACATTTCCTCTCCACTACTTCATTTTTGACCATGGATATGCACCCTAACCGAAATTAGCAAATTATGTCTTTTAATCCATCTTTTCTAGCGATCTGCCCATCCTAAGATATCTCCAATCGGGAATGCTTCTAGTGGGTCCTGATCTTAACATATAAACAAAAAGAGAATAATTTCGGCACCACTATGAACCATCGTTGAATTATCCTGGACAGCTCACAAGTCAAGCCTCTTACGGTCAGACGATCTTGCTGCATGGGCACAACATAATACTTCTCAGCACCACTCCAAACCATCGCTGAATCATCCTGGACGAATCCTCTAGCCAAGCCTCTTACGGTCAAACGATCTCGCTGCGTGAGTATAATATCACACCCTCGGTCCTTGCCTTTAACAAAGCAATTCCTTACTTTTATTACTTTCAAGAATTTCATATAGTTATTTACCTTTACAACTTCTTGATGGCAAACATGCCATTAGGCTCTCGTATATATGAGAGTTATCGTTCAGATGACTTAAAAAGAAATCATGTCTGTATGGAGCCCTCTCACTCAAGTGAGAGCTGTCTTGCTCAAGCGAGGGCATATCCATTTATGAGGCATTTGTGGCTTAAGCGAGAGTTGTCTCGCCCCGAGCTAAAACACTCATTTTCTCTAGACACTTCTCGGAGAGCTGTCTTGCTCAAGCGAGAAGAGCCTGAATATCATTTTATTTATTTTTCTCAAGGAAAATATTTCTCATTTATATCACATATTTTTAAACCTTGTATTTAACAATTATCACATACATATCATCCCCATAATAATTATTCAAAAATTATAATTCAAGAGTAAACATGGTATTTGCATATATAAACATAATACAAATCGATATAAGAAATATTGTTGTACTTGATCCAAACAAACAGGCAATTGATTAAGTACAATATTTCTTAATACCCAAGGCAACTCCAAACTTGTGAGGGAGTTTGGAGGTCCTGATGCATATTCGGACACCACTGTGTAACGATGTTTTCTCCCTCACCTGAGTGTGTCGGTCGCTAGGTTCTCTGTTTGCAGGTGAGCTTACTTGATCTGATCTCCTCTCGAACTCTTCATTACGCCAAAATAACGTTAATTAGTTAACTGACGATAATTATTATACTTATGAAATAATGTTTTACGCGAAGATAAAACTTATGATTTAAAATGAATTTAACTGCTTTCGTCCATCCGATTCAATGTTGAATATCCTTGAATCATCATTTGTCATTGAAAGTCTTACAATCAAATAACACTTTTTAAAGTAAGATTTTCAATAAAACTTATACCAGAATTATGTCGTAATCCGTGGATATACATCAAGCTAGTTCCCAGGAAAGAGAGGTGGGTCATAAAGACATCCTTTTAATACCAAGTCTTTCCTTAAACATAACATTTCTAGACATGTATTCTCACTTCATTACATTTTTTCGATAGTTCATAAATCTTATTTTTTGTAAGTAAAACATTTTTACTAAAACTAACCTTTTAAAATAAGATCATTAAGCTAGACTAATCATTTTTTAAAGTAAGTAAATTTAAACAAAATCAATAATTGTTAAGTAAATCTTACCATTTTAAAGTAAGTTCACTTAACTAAGATTCAACATTTTTAAATCATTTTACGATCTAACAATTCATAACACTTTAAGTTTATAAAGTCAAGACTTTTAAGTAAATCTCCTTATTTCAAGTATACTACTAAAATAAATTTTCATGAAC
>NW_017726708.1:0-4903 GCF_001865875.1 Lupinus angustifolius | reverse complement strand
ACTTTCTACTACTTTAATATCCAAAACTTCATAACACTTTAAGTTTATGAAGTCAAGACTTTAATAAATCATCTTTTATCCCAAATCATTATTTTAACTTGGAAATCAAAGAGTAAAATATACTGAACCACTTTTCAAACATAATACTTTCTAAAAATGAAACATTTTCAACAACAACTCATCAACATCATAAACTTTCAAGAATAAAATACAATTTTTTTCAAAAACACATAAAAGTTCCTTTGATGTTAAAATCATCACCTTTAAACATATTCAAATACTAACAATAATTTCTAATATTTCCAAACAAATAACTCATCTAACCTTGTCCAAATATATAGTTTTTCCATATAAGAACAAGGACGAAATTTCAAGATTTACAAAAGTCAAAAACTACATAAAGGTTCATATGATTTTATTATCATCCCCTTTAGTTATGCCTTCATAAAATACTTAAAGAACAAATATAAACTCTACTTTATGAACAATATAATGAAATCTCATAACTTTCTATGAAGTATGAGAAGGAGATGAAGAAGAGAAAATAAAAGACTACTTTAGTTTGTATAGGGAATTTAGTGTAAAAATTAGAGAATGGGGTGAGGTATTTATAGGAGAGCCTCACCCTCATCAAATCAGAAAATTTAATGCAAAGTAAGTAGGTTTATACTAGCATAGGTGATGTGTCTAATGGTGGTGGAGTGAGAGGATTTGTTGAGTGATTTAGGGGCTTTTGGAAGCTTTACCATTACTTGTGTAACAAGTAAGTGGCTCATGACATGATGGCTTCCAACTTTACTGATATGATGTAATTTCCCAATAAACGTTGTGTCCGAACAATTTCGGATAATTTCGTCCAAAAATATACAATCTCCCGATTTAAGACATTTGCCTGAAACGTCGAAACTTGAATTTCGAGGTGAAAATATGTATAGTTGAGTTATAGACAAACTTGGTGTATATTTTGACTAGAAATAATATTTCGAAGCCAACAGCGAAATTGGAATTCGATTCCGAGTTAAGAAAATCAAAACCTGGGCGAAAACTATATAAAACGACCCGAACTCGTCTCGGAAACTTTTATTCTCCAAAAATCTTGAAAAACTAGGGCAAGCAAGAAAATCATAATACAAGACTAAAACTCAACTCAGGTTTAGCCTAAAACATTAGTGATTAATTTCTATAATTAATCCATTAATACTACGAAAACAGATAAAAATTTTGTCCTCGAAAATTAATTATACCTTCTAAGAAAACATATGCGGGAATGATTCCTTCATGCCATATTCAACCTCCCAAGTAGCATCTTCTTCATTCGTCTGGGTCCAAATTACCTTAACTAAAGCGATTTCTTTCCCTCGCAGCGTCTTCACACTCCGATCGGCAATTCTCAACGGCAAAGTCTTGAAAGTGAGATTATCCTTTCACTGAATTTCCTATAGTACCCTGCTAATCCGAGAAAGCTTATGATCTCCGTCACCGACTTTGGAGAATTCCATTCCATTACCGTCTCCACTTTCGGAGGATCCACGGCAATTCCTCCTTTCGAGATTACATGACCGAGAAAATTTACCGACTCTAGCCAAAACTCACACTTTGAATGTTTGGCATGAAGTAGATTGTCCTTCAAAATCTGCAATACCACTCGCAGATGTTCAGCATGTTCGTCTCGATTCTTTGAATAAATCAGGATATCATCGATAAACACGACTACAAACATGTCGAGGTATGGTGAAAAATCTTGTTCATGTAATCCATGAATACTGCAGGGGTGTTGGTCACACCACATGGCATTACGAGGTATTCGCAATGGCCATAATGCGTCCGAAAAGCTATTTTCGGAATGTCTTCCGACTTTACGCGTATTTGATGATACCCTGATCGAAGATCGATCTTTGAAAATACTGTAGCTCCTCTCAGCTGGTCCATCAAATCATCAATCCTGTGCAACGGGTACATGTTCTTAATGGTCACCTTGTTCAGTTGTCGGTAGTCGGTATACAACCTCATACTACCGTCCATCTTCTTTACAAACAAAACTAGAGCACGCCATGGAGAAACACTCGGTCTGACGAATTGTTTCTGTAGCAGATCCTCCAATTTTTTCTTCAACTCTGTCAACTCTAACGGTGCCATCCTATAGGGAGCTATAGAGATTGGTCTAGTTCTAGAAACCAAATCAATAGCGAACTCTATCTCCCTACTAGGGGTAAACCAAGAATATCGTCTGGAAAGACTTCAGATAAGTCCCAAACCACTGGTATACTTTGAATTTCTCCTCCTTCTTTCTTCTCTAGCGATGCTAACATCCTGAACACTTGGGGTCCCTCCTTCAAGAACTTCTCCATTTGATTGGCAGTTGTGCTTTTGGTTTCATAACGAGGTTCCATTGGGTCTTTAGGGTTGCTAAAGACTACCATTTTGTTAATACAATTCAAGGGAACATGGTTATTGGATAGCAAGTCCATTCCAAAGATGATATCTAATTGGGATAAGGGTAGACATATCAGATCTACTAGGAAAGTTCTGTTATCTAATACTATGGGATATTGTGAACATACAGTTGAGACTATGATAGGTTCGTTTGTGGGTGTTGACACAACTAGATCATATGGTAAAGGAACTATAGGCAATTCTAATCGGTTAACAACATCATGAGATATAAATGAATGGGTCGCACACGAATCAAACAGTACAGATAATGAAATCTCATTAATAAGACATGTACCTTGAATGAGATCTTCATCTCCTTGATCTCAGCTCTGCTCATGGTGAATACGCTTCCTTTGGCCTGAGGTCTGGCTGCCTGAACAGCATGCACTCCTTCCTTCTTCAGCTTAGGGCACACCGGCTTGATGTATCGCAGTTGGTTTCAGTGATAGCAAATAGGGTAGTTGGCACCGAAATGCTTTCCCTTGCACTTCGAGCACCAAGGTGGTGAGCTGTTGCTGGAGTTCTGAGCTTTAAAACCTTGGTTGTTGTTGTTGTGGTTGTTATTGTTTGATCGGAATAATTTCTGTTGATTTCCATATGGAAATCCATATGGTTTCTTGTTGTGGTGGAAAGGCTTTCCCCTTCCATGATTCTGACCCAAATTCCTCTGGGGTCCATAGGAATTTCCCTCAGGAATAACATTCTTGAGTGTAGCATTCCTTGCCTTCACACTCTCCTCGTAGATTCAGCATTTGTTGACCAGAGTTGGAAAATCTGGTATTTGTTGGTGAGTAAACATCACCTATAAGTCGTGCCTCAATCCTTCTTCAAACTTGCCACACTTGGACCTTTCATTACCCACTTGATTGTAATGTGGGGCATACCTTGCCAAATCCTCAAACACAGCAGCATACTCCCCAACTGACATGTTCCCCTGCTGCAGAAGCATGAATTCCATTTCTTTCTTAGTCTTCATGTCCACCGGAAAGTATTTCTGTAGACACTTATCCTTGAAAGTTGTTCAGTTGACAACTTGTTGTTCGTGCTCCATCTAACACTGAGCGAACTCCCACCAGTTCTCAGCCTCTTTAGCCACCATGTAGGTCACATAGGTGACCTTCTGCTCCTTGGTGCACATCAGTGCCCATAAAATCCTCTCCAACTCTTGGATCCAATTGGTAGCAGCATCTGGTGCAAATCCCCCTTCAAACTTAGGTGGGTTGCGACGAGAGAACTCGTCCAAACCCCTGTACAGTGCAGGTCCTTGGGGTTATTGTGGCTGTTGTTGTTGTTGATTCAGTTTATGCAATTTAGCATTCACACTCTGAATCGACGTCGTCATTACAGCCATCAAGTCCAAGTTTGCAGTTCCACGTCCAGCCATTTGAAATCTGAGTGCATCATTTTTGAATGAGTTAATCCTCTAATCGTAAGTTCATAACATTTACATCTTCAAACGAAGATCATAAACAATCAAACAATCACACAAAGTCACACAAGAAAGCATGTAAGGTCATGCTTAGGCCAGATAGGATTGAACCGCTCTGATACCACTTTGTGTAACACCCTGAAAATCATTTCATATTTAATATATTTAATCTCTTAGAAAAATGGGTAAATTTTCTTTTTCCTTTTTTTTCTTTTATGTAACCTATAACTTACAAATCATTTTCACTTTTACCTTATTCCATTTTCAAGGCGTCACATTTTCAAACCTTGCGGACATAAAATTCTTAATACATAGTAGATAATTAAATGAACACAATTCTTTTCTGAATACTTCTAATTCATAAAATGCTTGAATAAATACAGAATTGTTTATAGGGTGAAATCTAATCATCGCCACAAATAAAAAAAACTGAAAATACAAAGAAAAAATGATGGGGCATTGGAACTACAAAAAGTACCTCACACAGGATTCTATCACAACAAACCAAAAGAGAAACCTCATAAACCAGAGGTGCACTGGAAGCCTCGCTGGGGTCTTCCTCCACCTTCAAGTCAGAAGAGATCTCAATAACCTCAACTGAATCTTCTATCCAGATGAGCTCTACACAATCGTTGTTGTCTTCTTCCTCCTCCACTCCATCCGCTCCCCAATCCATCGAGGGGTCCCGATGTACCCCCTTGGTATGGCCCCGTTTGTCTCTCTTGGCACCGATCCTGATGATGAGAATCTTGTTTGGGGCCAGGTCGTAACAACTTCTAGTACGCCTCAAGCTTCAGCCGGTACAGAAAGTCCGACAGTTGCAGGTCTTCGGTCGGGCAAAGTGAATGATGCCTCCCGAACTGTGTAGTAAGGTGGAAGATGCAAAACTGAGCTATTGCTTACCCAATCCAGCTCCAGGTTGCAAGGACTTGTGTAAGTGTGTCGATTACCCTAAACACTCCATGTACCCTCCTGGGACATAGTGAAGCGATAACCTCGGACCAATGCTGATGGGTCCATCTGAACATGCGAACAAATACA
>NW_017726707.1:0-538 GCF_001865875.1 Lupinus angustifolius | reverse complement strand
ATTAAGCGCGACATTCCAGAAGTCTTTAGGGGTACTATCTCGGATGAGATAAATAGTGCCAAAGATTTCCTTGCTGAGATTGAAAAGCGCTTTGCAAAGAGCGATAAGGCGGAAACAAGTACTCTATTGTAGAACTTCATTTCCATGAGGTATCAAGGCAAGGGAAACATAAGGGAATACATTATGGGAATGTCCAACATTGCTTCAAAACTTAAGGCCCTTAAGCTTGAGGTGTCGGAAGACTTACTCATTCATTTGGTCTTGCTTTCACTTCTTGCACAATTCAATCAGTTTCAGATTTCTTATAACTATCAAAGGGGGAAACGGACTCTAAATGAGCTGATTTCATTTTGTGTGCAAGAAGAGGAAAGGCTAAAGCGAGAAAGGACTGAAAGTGCCCATTATGTTACTACCTCTAAAGACAAGGGCAAAAGGAAAATCACTTCAGAGCCAAAAATGAAGCTGCTAAGGGTCCAGTGCAAAAGAAACAGAAGCAGGATGATGTCTGTTTCTTTTGCAAAGCAACTGGACATCAAAA
>NW_017726706.1:0-385 GCF_001865875.1 Lupinus angustifolius | reverse complement strand
TAAGTTTTGTAATTTTAGTTTATAATTCAAGAGGAGAAAAGGAGAAGGCAAATGAGATGCAAAAATCAATTTTGTAATCTCATTTGGAACTCAAAGCATCCAATCCTTGGATGGATGGCTCATGCTCCTAACAATTTCTTTTGAATATGGTTATGTATTTCTACTTCTTCTTATATTCTAAAAGATTTGAATTTTAATCATTCAAGTTGGTGCTTTGATTAATTTTAGAGTAAATTACACTGACACCCCCTGAGTTTTAGTGAAATTACATAAACTACCCATCACTTTTTTACACCTACGCAAACCTCCCTAATTTTTATACTTTCATTACACTGACCACCACTGCATAAGAAATAAGTGTAATATTTTAAACAAAAAATATGAT
>NW_017726705.1:0-3659 GCF_001865875.1 Lupinus angustifolius | reverse complement strand
ATAATATACAAATCAATGTATCTTTATTATTTTTGGTTCGTTACACTACATTATAAGAATGATTTAAACAATATTTCTTTATAATTCTTGATGCATTTTGTAACAAAAAATAATAAAGATACACTGATTTGTATATTATTTAGACTTGTCTACACAATATATCATGTTTTGTTTAACTTAATTGCATTTATCACATTTTTTGTTTAAAAGATTACACTTATTTCTTATGCAGGGGTGGTCAGTGTAATAAAAGTATAAAAACTAGGGGATGTTTGTGTAGGTGTAGAAAGTGATGGGTGATTTGTGTAATTAAAACTCAGGGGGTCTCAGTGTAATTTACTCTATTTTATATTATGATGATTATATGTTGGATTTATTAGAGTATCTTAGAAAATCTATTAAGATTGAGATTACTATATTTTATGATTTATTTTCTTATATACTTAAGAGTTTGGTAATAGTATAAATTGAGGATTATTTTATGTCTTTTTTACCAAAAAAAATAATCACGATATCATGATGTTCACAAAATTATCCATAGAAATTACTGTTTTGATTCCTTTTTCTTTCTATACAACCGTATAATTTCAACAATTATTTTTTTAGTAAAGAAATTTCAACAATCATTTAAACTAGTAATTTTGAAGTATCAACTACTAGTAACTTTTTTCCCCTCAAACTAAGACTTCAAAATAACAACTATGTACAATTTTATATTCAGAAAGTGTGAGATAGCATGGGAAACAAACCAATCAAACTAATACTTTCAAATTCACAATCGAAGTTTATAATAAGAAGCCAATTTTTCTCAGCATAGGATTCTTTGCTATTCACTTATTTTATCATATTCTATTGTGATTGGCCTGATTAATCAAGAATAAAAACCTCACTAAAATTCTTTTTTCTAATAAGCATGACCCTTGCATTTGTTTAAAGAATGTTCTCCACCTAAAACTCTGCCATATGCAATTTTACAAATGTCAGCAACAATAAGACGAAATTGGAAATTGAAAGTTATACACACCTCCCAAAATTAGTAGACAGCAAGATTACAATTGTGTGTTTTGAGTAATTCAATAAATTCAATATTATTTATTTTAGCATCTCAATGAATTTAAAGAGAAACTTGTACACATTGTTCCAGCATTTGCAATTATATTTGTGTCAAAATCATAACATATATAAAAAAATAGAGTGGATGAGGAACAGATCATGCATACACTGTTTAGGATAGTTACAAATGAAGGATATTTTGGTCATAGTACGAGCCTGGAAACCGAGGAATAGCTATAATAAGAGAATCATAACACTGATTATGTGTTGATGATTCTATTCATAAGAGAAAAGAAGAGAAAAATATTTCATTTTGCATCGGCCAGTACATAATTCTGGCAATTCCCATAAGGTTATTTTATAGTCTCACTCTAACACAAGTTTATAAAAAAAACTATAAAAAATATTAAATGATATAGTTAGTTAATTTTATTATCCATTTTACTTTCCAGTCAGTTAATTTTATCATCCAATTTACTTTCTAATTAGTTTCTTTTTATTTGGTTTGTTAGACTAAAGTTTCCTCTTGTAATGCTTGTATAAAAAGTAAGGACATGGTTCCTTTATAAACTTATTTATCAATTTTAATCAATGAAATTCGTTCTTTTTTTATTTATTATCTGAATTCCAATAAAAAATTCTATTACAATATGAACAATTTTTCAGCCATTAAAAGCAAGAATAAAATTATCACAGACTCCAACACCCTTCTAACCTTAAAATTCTCGTGAGATGTGGATCTGTCAAATTGTCATCAACAACTTCTGGTTAAATTTTAGAAATGGACAAAAATTTATTTTTATTTTTAAAACATTAGACATTTACGATATGCTCTAACTTGCATTAGTTTTTGTAATGCTTTCATTATAAAATAACAAAAAATTACGAGCTGGTGGTTTTTGTAGTGCATGTTGGTGCAACGGAAGCTATCGTTGCGCAGCGTTGATCACAATCAATCAAATAAAGACATAGAATAAATATAAGAGAAGAAACAAGAGAATTTGTTAACGATGTTCAACCAATTGTGCCTACGTAGCCGGGAGCGCTGAGCGACTACCAAGATATTATTAGAGAATAAAGATTACAAACTCTAGTACATTCATGGGCCCACCTGCCCATGGTGTGTTTCTATTTGGTGCTTATATCTGGTGCACATTATATATAACAAGGGACTTGAGTCCAATATATAACATTGATATTCTACTCTATTCTAATTCTAGGCAATGTGATACTTCATATAATAACATATTTCAAACATTCTAACAATCTTCACATTGATTGAAATAGACGAATATCTCGCTCCTTAAGAAATCTACACAATAATCTCCACCTTGGCGAATATATGACTTCACCTTGTCAATGTCTAATTCTCTTTAATTGTTCCCCTATAACATAGACCTTATGAGTATCCTTGACGATGTTACCAAGACCCTAACTCTCCAAACTTATAGTGCAGCTTTCCGTACCGTCATCAAATGGAACACGCCGCCTAGCCACATATTGTTAGGAAATCTTTTGATATATTGGAACCTCTACACAAAAGTTCATCAACAATCGTCATGTTCAATACTCAGTCACACTGAACCTTGGAGCTTCCTTGGAAAGCCTCAACCGCTACCACCATTGTCTACTCCAACAATCCTAGTTCAAAATAATTATCATACCCCACCATAAGGAGTATATCCACAGCACACACCTTGCGTCAATGCTAACTAATGTCTGTGTCACATCCTTGCATCCAAGCTAATGTCCATGTCACACCCCTGCATCTCTACCAATGCTCGTGTTACAACTTGCATCAAAGCCAATGCCCATGTTACACCCTACATCAAAGTCAGTGAGTGCCTCTGTTGTAACACCGTGAATTTTTTGTGTATATTTTATTAATTATTTATTTTAACAACGATTAATTTTAGAAATTAATCGGTATTGAATTAGACTAAACCGTAGTTGAGTTTTAGTCTTGTTTTGTGATTTACTATTTTGTGGTAAAAAAATTTAATTTTATGTGACGGAAAGTTTTTGAGCTGTTGTCGAGCCCGAATTCGGCCCAATAACGTGTTTTTGAGTTCTGCAACTCAGAATCGAATTTCGATTGCGCCGTTGGCTTTGAAATATTATTTCGAGTCAAGATAGACATCAAGTTCGTCCAGAACGCATTTCTAAATATTTTTCACTCTGAATTCCATGTTTCGAAGTTCTAACCGTAAACCGAAATCGAGAGATTTTTAATATCCGACCGAGTATTAGCCGACAATACTCGGGCATGGTTTAATTGGGGATGTTTCGTCGAAAAGGTCACATCGCTTTCATGTAAGAAGCTTGCTTGTTAAACAAGCAAAAATACATATTATCTTACACAAAATCTCCTAAATCACTCAACAAAATCCCCTAAATCACTCAACAAATCCTCTCACTCTACCACCATTAGACAAATCATCTATGTTAATCTAAATCTACTTATTTTGCATTAAATTTTATGATTTGATGAGGGTGAGACTCTCCTATAAATACATCACCACGTTCTCTCATTTTTACACTAAATTTCCTATACAAACTAATGTAGTATTTTATTTCCTCTTCTTCATCTTCTTCTCATACTTCAT
>NW_017726704.1:0-10443 GCF_001865875.1 Lupinus angustifolius | reverse complement strand
ATGTAATGAAGTGGGAATACATGTCTAGAAAGGTTCTGTCTAAGGAAAGACTTGATATTTAAGGGTGTATTTACGACTCACCTCTCTTTCATGGGAACTAGCCTGGTGTATATCCACAGATTATGACATAATTCCGGTATAAGTTTTATTGAAAATCTTACTTTAAAAAGTGTTATTTGATTGTACTACTTTCAATGACAAATGATGATTCAAGGATATTCAACCTTGAATCGGATGGACGAAAGCAATTAAATTCATTTTAAATCGCAAGTTTTATCTTCGCGTAAAAAGTTATTTCATAAGTATAATTATTATCGTCAGTTAACTAATTAATGTTATTTTGGCGTAATGAAGAGTTCGAGAGGAGATCAGATCAAGTAATTTCACCTGCAAATAGAGAACCTAGCGACCCGACAAACTCAAGTGAGGGAGAATACATCGTGACATAGTGGTGTCCGAATATGACACCCGAATCTCCTAAACTATCTCAAAAGTTTGGAGTTATATTTGTGTATTAAGAAAACTCGTAATTAATCAATTATTTTGTGTGCATGGATTTTGTACGAATACTTTCTTAAGTTGTATGTTTAGGATAGCTAAAAATATCAAGTATTGTGGTAGTTATCCATGAAGGAACACCACTCGAGAAACTAAAATGCATTGGGATCGAAACAGTGCAGAGTTTCGATCTGGTAGCCTAGACTCCGTCACAAGTTTGGAGTTGCCTTGGGTATTAAGAAAGCTTGTACTTAATCAATTGTCTGTTTGTTTGGATTAAGTACAACAAAATTTCTTATACCGATTTATGTTATGTTTATATATGAAAATACCATGTTTACTCTTGAATTATAATGTTTGACTAATTATTATGGGAATGATATGTATGTGATAATTGTTAAATTCAAGGTTTAAAAACATGTGATATTAATGAGAAATATTTTCCTTGAGAAAAGTAATTAAAATGATATTCAAGCTTTTCTCGCTTGAGTGAGAATTGTTTAGAGAAAACGAGTGTTTTAGCTCGGGGCGAGACAGCTCTGGCTTGAGCTAAAATAGGCACCAAGAGAACTGATTATTTTCTCGTTTAAGCGAGACAGCTCTCGCTTAAGCCACAAATGCCTCAAAAATGGATGTGCCCTCGCTCGAGCGAGAGGGCTCCATACAGACATGATTTCTGTTTAAGTCGTCTGAACGATAACTCTCATATATATGAGAGTCTAATGGCATGTTTGTCATCAAGAAGTTATAAAGGTAAATAACTATATGAAATTTTTGAAAGTAATAAAAGTAAGGAATTGTTTTGTTAAAGGCAATATCCCTAGCTTGGGTGTGAAGTGTATTTACCCTTGGGAAAGACCGTGACTCAGATGATTGAACTCGGTTCCCGAAATCGACAAACTTATACAAGTACCTTTATCCTTGCGTCTATTTAGGGCAAGGTTTCCGACTGTGATGTCGTGATTAGGGTGATGCCCAAAAAAATGGATTACATGATACCACGCAACGAGGTTGTCTGACCGTAAGAGGCTTGGCAATGTGGCCTTTCAGTGTGATTCAGCGAACATTTCATGATATTCTAATGAAGTATGATTTAAAGTTATGTTGAGTTATATTTTTACTACATTTAGGTAATGGTGTTTTTAATTTTCCGCATTGTATGTTACTTAAAGTGATGTTCCGAAAATGAAACGAATATAATAAAATAAATTTTATATGGCATCATTATTAAAAAAATACCCATTTTTGAGCAAGATTTTTTTGGAGTAATTTTCGGGGCGTTACATCTGTGCTTTTGTGGATCTGCTAACAATTGACATCCTTCACTATTAGGATATTTCACTTCTCATCTCAAATGAGAACATTCTCTCAACCTCTAGAGAGATATTGTCAGCACTTGTCTCTGGGTCAAACTCAACACATGAATCGTTATCTCCACCTTGATCCTAATCTAGTACCTGAATTTCTGGGATTCTGGGTCAACATATATCGCTCACACAACAGTTTGGTCATGTTTTCTTCTCCTTCAACTCATCTACTCTATCTTTGCACTACCTTTGATACCAATATATAACATTGGTATTCTACTTTATTCTAATTCCAAGCAATATGGGTCTTCATATAATAACATATTTCAAATATCCTAACAATGCATGATGATAATCAAATATAAAAGTTGATCGATAATTTAGATATGTTAAAATCAGTGTTATACCGTTGGTGATGCAGTTAAAATAAGTTTGCTAGATCTTTCATGGAAATGATAATATGTGCTTACTCTTCCGTTAATTATTCTTTTATAGGATCTTGTTAATGAGTATCTTACAAATATTGGATGTGAAATACACTAATGTAATATTTATATTAGAAATATAAATCTACTAATTTTTAATATCTTAAATTCATTATTTCACAAAGTAATATTATATCCTCAACTTTTTTTTCACTAATTTCCCAAAGATGTTAATATTGTCTTTCTTAATGTTAGAAATCTTTCTTAATTGTGAGTATTGAACATTTGTATGTCATCAATTAAATATGAGCTTATTGTCGATGAACATTGGTAGATAATCCATTATAATGAATACATTCAATAATGACATTTCCAAAGTTTTGAAATTATTTATTGACCCTTAAAGAAGATGAAGTTCAATATAAAAGTTGAAAATAAAATTTTCAATGTATTTTAAAAACATAACAAAAATTAATTATTCGGTATTTCTTTATGAAGAAGTCTTTCTCCATAAAAAGAACTTGCCAGGAAAAAATGACTAACAAGTGAGAAAGATAAAGTAGAGAATAAGTGAGAGAATTATATTCTTCATAATGTGAGATTAAACTATTCTTAGTGAGAAACTAGAGAGATATTGTGAATTATTTTAGTTATGTGAGTTTGAGTATTATCTTCTTAGAGTATAAGAGATAAATATTATAATTCTATTTTATATCTTGTAGACATTTTTGGATTGGGTCCTCAAGTTTTTTCCTTCTCAATTTAAGGAGATTTTTACATATTAAAATTTTTGTTTTTATTCCTTCTACTTCTCCGTTATTTTATTTGTCCGTTGGCTACATGTTAATATTTAATTTATATAAGCAATACTTGTTGATAAAAACAATCATATATCTACGATAAAAAAGTTAAACTCCTTATTTATGAAATGAGAAGATATTACTAGTTAAGATATAAAAATCAATTAATAAGAACTCATAATATAAGTTTTCCTTATGTGTAATAATGTATCATTGTACATGACTTTTCTAACTTCTTTCATCATAATATTTTTAAAAATTAAATTTAATAAGTTCTTATAAGCCCTACTCTATGTTTGAATGCAGGACATTGAACACTTGCAGTGCAGAACGAAATCAGGACACAAGGGAAGATGAAGTTAAACACATGACAGAGCATGAGTATAACAATTTCCCCAACAATCTGATTCATCAAGGCCTCACCAATATAACTCAACATCACTATCTGCTTGATTCCTCAATCAATAATCACAGTGTGATGATCACTCAATTCATTGAAGCCACTGATGGAAATGCAGGCTTGAATTATTGAATGTTGGGCCAATCAAGGCCTTCATGGCCCAACCTTATAGTATCACAAAAATAGCAAGGCTTTGTGTCTTGGCAGTTATATTAGTTAAACTGCTTCTATTTTTAGTTAGATATTTTTTCTATTTTCCCGCCTTTTTAGGGTAGTTTTCTGTTTTTCTCTTTACTTCTATATTTAAGAGAATGCTCTCTTTGTTAGAGATCATCAAGTGTAAATTCTGGTTGTTTTGATTCAATAAAAGAAGAAGGAGGTATTATTTTCTTGTGTGTTCTTTTTTCAATTCTCAATAAGCTTTTCATCCTTAGTTCATCAATGGAAGACAACTTTCTAAGATGGTATCAGAGCATCTTTTGATGCTCTGCTGCGAAAATTCTCTCTGATCTCATTACCTGTTATCTTGATCATTTTCCTTCCCCATCTATCTTTCATGGCCAACACTGTTAGCATCCTTAATCCCATCAACGATCCTGCTAGCCTCTTCTACCTCCACCCGAATGAAAATCCTGCAACTGTTCTTGTCACACCTCCCTTGAATGGAACAAACTATCATTCTTGGTCCAGAGAGATGATGATGGCTTTGAAATACAAAAACAAACTTCAGTTTATAGATGGTACTCTTCTTAAACCAAGCACGGATGACCCTTCTTTTGGATCTTGGGACAGATGCAACACACTAGTCCTATCTTGGATCAATCATTCAATGGATAGACCCATTTTGCAAAGTGTCCTTTGGATGGATACAACTTTTGAAGTCTAGGAAGATCTAAAGGAAAGATACTATCAAGGAGATGTATTTAGGATTTGTGATCTTCAAGAGGAAATTTACAACACCAAACAAGAAAACAGATCCATCAACAGTTATCATACTATTCTAAAAAGCTTGTGGCAAGAACTGGAAAATTTCAGACCCATACTGTCTTGCCCTTGCCCAACTCGATGCGATTCTTCCCTTGCTGGTTTGTTTAGGAGCTATAGAGAAGATGACTATGTCATTAGATTCCTAAAAGGACTTAATGAACAATATGCTGCTGTCAGATCACAGATCATGCTGATGGATCCATTACCATCATTGAATAAAGCTTTTTCCCTATTGATTCAACAGGAAAGACAACTGAACTTGCCCATAACTTTGGAAGATCCACAAATTTTGATCAGTAACACTGAAGTTAATGGCAGAGGAATATCCAAAGGAAGAGGTTTCACACCTATTGGAAATAGTAGTACTAGAAGAGGAAATAGTTACAATGGTGGTAGAGGAAGAGGATCAAATTTCAAGCTATGCTCATTCTGTAATAAAAGTGGTCACACCGTGGACACATGTTACAAGAAGCATGGTTTCCCTCCTAACTACAAGAAGAACAACAATATAAACATCATCAATAGTGAAGATGAAGAACAGAGCATCAAGGACAATTTGAGTGGTTTCACTGCTGATCAACATAAGGCAATCTTGGCCCTTCTTAAAGATTCAACAAATGTTCAAGTGACCAACCAAATCACTAATATAGAATCTTCAAATTCAGGTAATTCTGCAACCTTACTCTGTTCATCCAAACAGAAGGATTGGGTTCTTGATACGGGGGCAACTGATCATGTTTGCTTTTCCCTATCAGAATTCCAATCCTTTAGGAAAATTGATCCTATTCAAATTAGACTTCCTAATGGCAATGAAGTCATGAGCAACATTGCTGGGACTGTTATATTTTCTAAAGACCTATGCCTTAGTAATGTTCTATACATACCAAAGTTTAGTTTCAATCTCATATCAGTGTCAAAATTGACCACTGCCCTCAACTGCAAGCTGACTTTCACTAACACCAAATGTGTGATGCAGGAGGAGTCCACATTGAGGATGATTGGTGCAGCTGAAGCTATAAGGGGCTTATACATCATTAATTCAAAAAACCTCAATTACCATTTTAATAACAGCATCAGTAATGTTAGGAGCAATAAGAGGATTGATAATAGTGATGTTTGGAATAGAAGAATGGGACATCCCTCAGATGCCAAACTAGTTACTCTGAATAAGATATTTTCTTTTATACAACCTAGGGCCTCTAATGAACCATGTGATATTTGCCATTATGCCAAACAAAGAAAATTTCCTTTTCAAAACAGCATCACTGAAACTGCCAAAATCTTTGATCTCATTCATGTTGACATTTGGGGTCCCATATCTATTCACTCAATTCTTGGACACAAATATTTCCTAACCATAGTTGATGATAAATCTAGGCACACCTGGATATTTTTCATGAAAAATAAATCTGAGGCATCAAACCACTTAAAGTCTTTTTTCAGCATAGTTGAGACACAATTTGGCTTAAAAATTAAAACAATCAGATCTGATAATGGCACTGAATTCAAGATTAATGAATTCTATTCTTTAAAAGGAGTCATACATCAAACAATTTGTGTAGAGACCCCTCAACAAAATGGCATTGTTGAGAGAAAACATCAACACATCCTTGGGGTCACTAGGGCTATTATGTACCAATCTTGTTTACCTAAATGTTTTTGGAATTATGGAATTGCTCATGCTGTCCATTTAATAAATAGACAGCCATCTGTTTACATTAATAATCAATCCCCTTATGAAATCCTCTACAACCATGAACCTAATTTGCTAAATCTCAAAGTATTTGGATGTTTATGTTTTGCATCAACCTTAATTAATAACAGAAAAAAGTTAGATCCTAGAGCCAGGAAATGTGTCTTCTTAGGCTATAAAACTGGCACAAAAGGATTCATAATGTTTGATTGTATGAATAAAGAAATTTTTCTGTCTAGGAATGTCAAATTTTATGAGGATGTTTTTCCTTTTGCTAATCATGAGATTGTTGTTGATAATACTGCTGCATCTTCATATCCTACTTCTTCTTTCAATATAATGGACCACTATCTTGATCATGATGCTTCTGATTTTTCTCATAACATACCTTATACTGCTAATGATCATCATGATACCAATACTGAGATTTTACACAATGATCATGAAAATAATCAGGATATTGATCAGAATGTCCACAACCAATCTCCTAGGACCACCCTTAGAAGATCTGCTAGGGACAAGAATCCCCCTACTTACTTAAAAGATTATCACTGCTCATTAGGAGCAGTCATTCCCTATCAAACTAAACACACAGACAAGTATCCTTTATCTCATGTCATGTCCTATGAGAAATTAAACCAGCATCAAAAGACTTTTACTTTGGCCATTAGCTCTAACACAGAACCTGAGTCCTATGAAGAAGCCATTAAGCACCAACATTGGATTGTTGCTATCAACAATGAATTAGAGTCCCTTAAGAAAAATGAAACCTGGACTCTAACTGACCTTCCCAATGACAAAAAGGCCATAGGTTGTAAGTGGATCTTCAAAATAAAGTATCATGCTGATGGTAGTATAGAAAGATATAAGGCTAGATTGGTAGCCAAAGGGTACACCCAAACTGCTGGAATTGACTACTTAGATACCTTTAGTCCTGTTGTTAAGTTCACTACAATTAGGACTATTTTGGCCCTAGCATCTATGAAGAATTGGCACCTTCATCAGTTAGATGTCAATACAACATTTCTTCATGATGATCTAGTTGAAAAAGTATACATGAAACCCCCTCCTGGCCTTAACATTCCCAACAGATCCCTTGTTTGTAAACTTGAAAAATCCTTGTATGGGCTAAAACAAGCCAACAGGCAATGGAATGCCAAGCTAACATCTGTGCTCATCAATTCTGGTTATGTTCAAGCCAAGGCTGACTACTCTCTATTCACTAAAATCATTACAAACAGTTGCACTATTATTCTTGTATATGTCGATGACCTCATTGTTGCAGGGAATGATCTTGTTGAAATTCAAGCAATAAAAGATTTACTTGATAGAAGGTTCAGTATTAAAAACCTTGGGACCCTTAAATACTTCCTTGGCATGGAGGTGGCTAGAAATAAAGATGGAATCAATTTGTGCCAAAGAAAGTATGCTCTTGACATACTTCAGGAGACTGGTTTATTGGCTGCAAAGCCCAAGACAACTCCTATGGATAGCAACCACAGACTGCACAGCAAATCTGGAAATTTATATCCTGACATCACCTCATACAGAAGGATGATATGGAAGCTTGTTTGTCTTACTCATACTAGACCTGACATTTCTTTTTCTGTAGGACATCTTAGCCAGTTTCTGGCAGCTCCTACTGTGGATCACTTCAAAGCTGCAACAAGGATTATAAGATACATCAAGTTTGCTCCTGGAAAAGGAATTTTTTTTCCATCCAAATCCAGAATCACATTAAAGGGGTTTAGTGACTCAGATTGGGCTTCCTGCCTTGATACCAGAAGATCCGTTACTGGATTTTGTTTCTTTCTTGGAGACTCATTGATCTCATGGAAGAGCAAGAGACAAAGAACTGTCTCAAGATCCTCTGCTGAGGCAGAGTATAGAGCATTAGCTCTAACTGGTTGTGAAGCCCAATGGCTTCTGTATCTCATGGATGATTTACACCTTAATTATGTTGGTCCTGCCATCTTGTACTGCGACAACCAATCAGCTTTACATATAGCTGCAAACCCTGTGTTCCATGAGAGGACAAAGCATATCGAGATAGATTATCACTCTATAAGGGAACAAGTCATGAATGGCATCGTTCATCTTTTGCCTATTGCTAGCAGTCTTCAAGTGGCAGATATTTTTACAAAGGCCCAACCCCCTGGGATCTTCACTGATAACTTGTCCAAGCTTGGATTGTGTGACATACACACTCCAGCTTGTGGGGGGTATTAAATTTAATATGTTCTTATAAGTCCTACTCTATGTTTGAATGCAGGACATTAAACACTTGCAGTGCAGAACGAAATCAGGACACAAGGGAAGATGAAGCTAAACACATGACAGAGCATGAGTATAACAATTTCCCCAACAATCTGATTCATCAAGGCCTCACCAATATAACTCAACATCACTATCTGCTTGATTCCTCAATCAATAATCACAGTGTGATGATCACTCAATTCATTGAAGCCACTGATGAGAAATGCAGGCTTGAATTATTGAATGTTGGGCCAATCAAGGCCTTCATGGCCCAACCTTATAGTATCACAAAAATAGCAAGGCTTTGTGTCTTGACAGTTATATTAGTTAAACTGCTTCTATTTTTAGTTAGATATTTTTTCTGTTTTCCCGCCTTTTTAGGGTAGTTTTCTGTTTTTCTCTTTACTTCTATATTTAAGAGAATGCTCTCTTTGTTTGAGATCATCAAGTGTAAATTCTGGTTGTTTTGATTCAATAAAAGAAGAAGGAGGTATTATTTTCTTTTGTGTTCTTTTTCAATTCTCAATAAGCTTTTCATCCTTAGTTCATCAATGGAAGGGAACTTTCTAAGAAAAAAATCAGTTTTTATATATAATACTTACAGTATAAATATATTAATTATTTTTGCAAAAATAATATTACTCAAGCATTTTGTTTGTGTTAAACATTTTTATACAGAATTAGAAATTAATAATAATACATATATTTCTTTAACTTTGTACCAACAACATTAATTTTACCCCAACATAAGTACATATGTCCATTAATTTGAGGTGATAGACTGTGTGCAATGCATGATAGGTTGGGAGTGGAATATGAACTTTTGACGGCATTGAATAAAAATCATTAATAATTTGACCAGCATGATTGATTGGACAGTACAGAGACCTATTTTGTCAAGACTTTTTAAAAGATCGAACCCTTTTACTGTACCTTGGTAAAAAGGAAAATGTGCGTAATGTTTTTCTTATCTATTTTTAAAAGAGTAATAATATTATTGGTCTTGTTTTTCTCATTTTTTTAATACAGAGAATGTAAAAAAAAGGCAAGAAACAATTTCCTTTTATTTTATAGAAACAGTTTCCGTTTCTAAATTAAGCCATATCTTCAACCGGCTATCAGTACAATAAGTGATATGTGAACTGTCGTGCTACTTGCAAAGTTGCAATCAACCATGGCTCATACTCTTAATGGAATGAGTGATTAAATTATTGTTTACCATGAAATCTTTGATCTGAGTGGTTTAAATTGAGTTAAAATCTAATGTTGATGTTTATTGCTTTATTCCAATAAAAAAAATGAAGAAATATTACTATAATATAATTATATGTAATATTTATTATATAGTTATTAATTATATATGTTGTTATCCCGCGCCGCAGACGATTTAACTTGTTAAATCTAATATAAAGCATCTTCTTTTAACATCAAAATAAGATAATTTGAATATATTTTTACTACTCAATCATCAAACAAATTGTTAGTCTCTCTTCATTTCTATTTATAAGTTACATTATATAAAATTTATTTTCCTTAAATATTAATCTATTTTTAATATCTAATATTAAATATTTTGTATCAAATATTCTCCTTCAATTTATATTATATATGCATTACTCCCTTCATACTTTCATAAATATTTCATATCTATGAAATAATAGAGGGTTAATTTAGAATATTAACATAATTTTTAATATATTTGAAAAATGTAATTATTTTTTACCTTAATATATATAATTAAGTATAAATTCATTATAAATGAGGAGGAGGAGCTTACTATTTAGTTTCATTTAGTTTCAAATAATACAGTTTAGCTTTAGAAATGCAACTACCTAGTCTCTGCCTGGTGAAATTTCTAAGATCCCAATGCAATTCAATTCAATAACTGTGATCAATCACACCAAAAAAGTAATATTAAAGAGTTTATATAAGTAAAAAGAAAATCATAAACAGTTTATAAAAGTAAATGATTGTTTTCTAAAAGAAAATTGTATTTCTTTTGCTAATACAAATATATTGTAAAAAATAAAACACGTTGAAGTATGACTATATATACATATATATATATATATATATA